>NC_043006.1:54188679-54338679 GCF_006345805.1 Octopus sinensis | reverse complement strand
TATATATATATATATATAATACTGGGGTTGATTTGTTCGACTAAAATTCTTCAAGGCTGTGCTCCAGCATGTCCACAGTCTAATGACTGTAACAAGTAAAAGAGAAACGATAAAAAAGATTCATTACATAATGTAATCCCACATACACTATATCACAGTAAAAGACTGGATGGATATGACTGGAATACTTCTCGATTACCAGGGACACAAATTTACACTGTGCTTGGTAGAGTGTTGGAAGGAATGCCTTGTAGTATTTTGCTCCAGTGCTTTACATTCTGAGTTCAAAAGCTGCTAAGACCAATTTTACCTTTTATCTTTTCAGAGTTGCAGGGTCTATAAAATAAAGTACCAATGGAGCACAGAGACTCGATAGTATCAACCATTCTGCAAATCCAAATTTTAGGCCTTGTACCCATGTTAGAAACTATTATTCATATATGAAACATATTGTCATTTAATAAAGAATACATACTGGTTTCATTGATATAGGTGATCATGATTGTTGCTGTTATTGTTCAGCCCAAGTAGATGTTTGACCAAAAGCATTAAACTGCATCATAACCACCTCATCCATTTAAGTGTGTGTCTAAGATTACAAATTACCCAATTTGTCCTTTCTTTAATTAAAGTGATAAGGTTTGATTTGAGGGATTTTTAGCTACTATTTCTAGCAGATAGAACCACCATATTTGTTTGTCCTGCACCACTTGATAACTGGTGTTGGTATGTTTACATCTCTGTAACTTAGTGGCTTGGCAAAAACTGATAGAGTAAGTACCAGGCTCAAAAAAAAAAAAAAGAATCCGTACTGGGGTCAATTCATTCAACAACAAATTCTTCAAGGCAGAGCTCCAGCATGGCAGTAGTCTAATGACTGAACCGGAAAACAGATAAAAGACATATATATATACACACATATATGAGCAAAACGACCCCGTCCAATGGACGGTGCTGAGTTGTCAAACATTTAAACCAAATTTTCTCAAAACAACTTGTCTGACCGTCCCATAGGCCTCCCCTTTGAGAAACACTGATTTAACCTAAGTTTGAGACACCAGCAAAAGAAGAAATAAAGATAGACTTTTTTTCTATTCCAAAGAAAAACAATTTCATTCACTTTATCAATCGCATTCTCACCTGGAATCGATTTTTGTAATTTTTTCAAGACTTATACATGCCCTGATACCATCAGTATCTACAAATCAAATTTCAGCGCAATCGGATGGAGGATGCCCGAGATCCTAAAAGACACACACACACATACACACGATATAATAGGAACTGGTATGGCTGTGTGGTTAAGAAGCTTATGGTTAGGGGTTCAAGTCCTATGCTGCAGCAGTTTGACAAGTGTCTTTTACTCCAGCCCTGGACTTGACAAAAACCTTGTGAATGAATCGGGTAGACAGAAACTGAAGTTAAAATAAACAAAAATTTATGTAAAATACCTGTTACATACAAGCTTAACTACTGCATATTAATTATTTGTGTGTATGTGTGTGCATGTATGCACATATTAGAATATTACACTATCTGTTTGTTACCATTAATACAAAACTGTGTATGTATGTATGTATGTAAAGAGCATCTTAAGCTTTTAATATATGAAAAGCTGGTTAATACTGAAGAGAGCTAACATTTCTAAATATAGGCCAGGAAATGGTCTTCGCCTATGCTTCCTTGATGTATGTCAACTATTGAAGATAAGAAGCCAGATAAAGATTATATAATGAAGTCTGTCAATAAACAACCCATCTCTTCACACTCTTTCCTTTCTCGCGGCTCTATGTTTAGAATCAACAATCGCTCTGTTCCACACAAAAACCAAGCCAAAACTTGAAATGATCTTAAACTAATTTTCCAGATGATCTTTTACCACTCACCTACCCATCGACCACACCACATAAAGATTCTGCTGATAGCTTTGGAATTGATACAGATTCAGCTTATGGTAAATCAGTGGAATTAGTGTTATCTAAAGCAGGTTATTTATTTCATGTGGTTTACTCTTGGGAATACAGATTCAGAGGCTTATATTTTTCTTCTTTTGGTTAGGTGACATTTTTTCAGCATTAAAAAAAGAACCCCTCTTCTGTAATAGTTCAAAGTCTCAATATCCCTGTTCTAGCATATTCTGTACAAAAGGAACAGAAACTGTAGTATTACAATGGAAAATGCAAAGGGCAGGAGTTTCAGTATTCCTTCCAGCTCTTTTTTATATATTCTGGGTTTAAAGGGCGGTGAGCTGGCAGAATCGTTAGCATGTCGGGTGAAATACTAAGTGGTATTTCGGCTGCTGTTACGTTCTGAGTTCAAATTCCGCCGAAGTCGACCTTGCTTTTCATCCTTTCTGGGTCGATAAATTAAGTACCAGTTACGCACTGGGGTCGATATAACCGATTTAAGCCTTTTGTCTGTCCTTGTTTGTCCCCTCTGTGTTTAGCCCCCTGTGGGCAATAAAGAAATATATATATTCTGGGTTTAAATATGCTTTGCCTTTCATCCCTGTCTTCACATTCTGAGTTCAAATTCTGCTGAGGTCAACTTTGCCTTTCATGCTTTCAGGGTCAATAAATTAAGTACTAGTGAACACACTGGGGTCAATGTAATTGACTATCCCCTTCCCCCAAATTTCATGCCTTATCAACTACTCTTTTCTCCCTGAAAATTATTAGCCTTGTGTCTAAACCAGAAACTAATAGTATTATTAATATTATCCTCATTCATTGTTGCTGTTGTTGTTATTATTATTATTATTATTATTATAAAGGCTGCAAGGTGGCAAGGTTGTTAGCACCTTCCACAAAATGCTTAATGGCTTTTCTTCCCTCTTTATGTTCTGATTTCAAATTCTGTCATGGTTGACTTTGCCTTCCAAACTTTCAGGATCATTGAAGCAACTATCAGTTGAGCACTAGGGTCGAAGTAATCTACTAGCCCTTTCCCACCAAATTTCAGGCACAAGACCTGAAACTGGTGGGGTTAGGGTGGGGTGAAATGCTTAGCTGTATTTCCTCTGTCATTATGTTCTGAGTTCAAATTCTGCTGAGGTCGACTTTGCCTTTCCTCCTTTTGGAGTTGATAAATTAAGTACCAGTCATATACTGGGGTTGATGTGATTGGTTGTCCCCCTCCCCAAAAAGATCTAGGCCTTGTGCCTATTGTAGGAAGGATTATCATTATTATTATTATCATTATTATATTATTATTATTATTTTATTATTATTATTATTATTAAGGCAGTGAGCTGGCAGAATCATTAGCATGCTGGGCAAAATGCTTAGTGGCATTTCGTCCATCTTTACATTCTGAGTTGCTATTCTATTGGGGCTGACTTTGCCTTTCATCCTTTCAGGGTCAATAAAATAAATACCAGTCAAGTAGTAGGGTCAATGTAGTTTACTTTCTCTTGCCCCAAAATTGCTGCCCTTGTGGCAAAAATTTGAAATCATTATCACTATTACTATTATTATTATTATTATTATTATTATTAAGGCAGTGAGCTGGCAGAATCATTAGCATGCTGGGCAAAATGCTTAGTGGCATTTCGTCCATCTTTACATTCTGAGTTGCTATTCTATTGGGGCTGACTTTGCCTTTCATCCTTTCAGGGTCAATAAAATAAATACCAGTCAAGTAGTAGGGTCAATGTAGTTTACTTTCTCTTGCCCCAAAATTGCTGCCCTTGTGGCAAAAATTTGAAATCATTATCACTATTACTATTATTATTATTATTATTATTATTATTATTATTATTAAAGCAGTGAGCTGGCAGAATTGTTAGCATGCCAGGCAAAAAAATGCTTAGCAGCATTTCGTCTGTCTTCACATTCTGAGTTCAAATTCTGCTGAGGTCAACTTTGCCTTTCATCCTTTCAGGGTCAATAAATTAAGTACCAGTGAACACACTGGGGTCAATGTAATTGACTATCCCTCTCCTCCAAATTTCATGCCTTATACCCTTAGCAGAAAGGATTGTTATTATTATTTCTAAAACTAAAAATAGTTTATGGGACAAAGCCGAGTAAGGTTCTTTTCTTTTCCCTGCTTGTATGAACATGATGTGAGATGTTTTTCTTTTATATTAGCATACAGATCTATCCACATCTGGATGCTTTTAACATTAAAATCCTGTTTCCTCATTGGTTGTCCGTAATGTTTTTGTATGAAACAGTTTCATGCTTTCAATTCTAATAGCACTTAGCTAACTCTGGAATGGTTTGTGTAAAATGAGTAAGTCATCTGAATACTGGCATCGTTTGCCACCGCTAAAGTTTACAGATATGATGAGGGAATTGATGCTTTTTTCATGCCTCATTAACTAAATTTTTAGTACATTTAGCAGAGAGCAACCATTATTATATAATATTTCTTTGAAATTTCTAAATATACAGGAATAGGTATGGCTGTATGGTCAACAAGTTCACTTCAAAGCCACAGGGATTCTGGTTCAACCCCACAGCATGGCACCTTGGACAAGTGTCTTCTACTTCAGTTCCAGGGCAACTATTGCCCTGCAAGGGAATTTAGCAGGGAAACTGCAAGAAGCCCATCATGTGTGTGTGTGTGTGTGCACATGTGTGTTAAGTTAATTTTTTGGCTCAAAAAGCAAAAAGCAAGGCCATGTAGGGGGACATGGAGTTATGTACAGGGAGGGTGTTCATGCAAAGAGTTCAGGCCATTTCTGGTCAAGAGAGACTTTGAACCGAGCGGTCGTCGGCATCTTCACTATCTCATCAAGCAGCTTATTCCACGGATCTGCAACCTGGACGGAGAAAGCCCCTCTCCTTCAACTGAGATGAAATCGTCGCAGATAGAGCTTTTCGGAGTGACCCATGTGTTTGTGTGTGTTTGCATGTGCATGCATACACAAATTTGCATGTATGCTTATATTCTATCTTTGTTACTGCTTGAGCAAAGTAGTGCTCATTCCTTGTCAACAAAAAGTCATATCTGACCTATGGTATAAAGAAATCTATAACTTGAAGGACAGATAAAAAGATGTCTACAAGAAGCGTCTCAGCTCCTTCTTTAGCTAATTCTTCATACAAAGGTCATACAAATATGGAAAGGTGATGTTAAATGAGGGGCAGTGTTATCTTATTTTCACTTGCTGTGCTGGCATGAATTGGACAGGTTGTCATGATTTGAGTCATCTCCCATTAGGAACCAATGCTTCCAGAGACACGTACTTGCACACGTCATTTGGCTTGGTTTTTATGGCGTGATGCCCTTCCTACTGCCAACCACTTTACAAAGTGTAGTGGGTGCATTTTCTCATTATATCAACTTAGAAAGTTTGAGTAGACTTCAGTGAGACAGGACTAAAGGGACCTTACAACCTTACACTTTTTCTCCTCGGCCACTGTGGGTAAGTGTAAATACAGAAAGAGTAGTTGATAATTTATATATAACTTAGTGTGTAGATCAAGGTCGGAAAGAAGAGGGAGTGATAAAATTATAGTCAGAAAGGAGTATCTGAGAGGTGGAGATAGAGATGTAAGTTTGGGTGTAGAGAGTGGTCAATAATTTAGGATGCATACATTTACTCTGGTGATCTAGGAGAAGAATGAGAGGAGGAGGGGACGGGAGATGGAAGGGAGAGAAGGGAAGGAGAGGGAGTAACGATATCAGAAGAACAGGAATGGGTGAAAAGAAGGAGGAGCAAGAATATGATGGGAAGATACAAGGTAGCAAGCTGACAGATATGTTAGCATGCTGGGCAAAATGCTTAGCGGTATTCGTCTGCCATTATGTTCTGAGTTCAAATTTCACCAAGATCGACTTTACCTTTCATCCTTTTGGGGGTCAATAAATTAAGTACCAGTTACGCACTGGGGTCAATGTAATCGACAATCCCTTTGTCTGTCTTTGTTTGTCCCCTCTATGTTTAGCCCCATGTGGGCAATAACGAAATAAGAATATGATGGGAAGATGGTAGGAATATCTGGGAGTGGTATTGGAGGTGAGTGATTTGCAATAACAGAGGTGCTAAAGGTAAGGATGGAGCTGGGGATGAAAAGAGCAACAGTATGATGGGAAAAGGTAAGGCTATTAGGAATAAAGTGAAGGTAGGATGATTGGCAATGACAGGGGTAGATAAAGATAGAGGTGGATGGTGAGATAAAGTTGAGAGTAAGTGATGGGTAGCAACAGAAGTAGTCTGGAGGAGAGAGAGAGAGTGATGACTGGCAGCATAGTAGGATGAAGTTAGAATGTATTGAGTAGGGGCATGATGATGGTCCTATACAAAGGTGTAGTGAAAGAGGAAGGAAGGTTGGATAGTGATGAAGATGGTGCAATCAGGTGTTGGCAAGATGAGAAATAAGGGTCTATGAGTAATAAGGAGATGGGTGAAAGGAGAAAAGGAGTAAGCAATTGGTGATTGGGAAGTAGGATTAAGGATGTAAGGTGAGGGTGCAATAGATGTAGGTTTGGTAGGGTACATAATATTGTAGCCGCTTAACCCTTGTATTAGGGTACATGTTGCTATCAGTGGTCATGTCTTCTGTAGCACTGCATATTGCCAAAGAGTATGATCCTTTACCTTCTCCTTTGTGAGGCATAACATCTTCAGGTGAGTCTTCGGTATTTCATGCCAAGTTTTCTTTGGTCTCCTTTTTCCACAGGTTCACTTTGATTGCTCAACAACCTTATGCATCGCAGCTGCCGCTGCCGCCGTCCAGTTGTGCTTATTGCACAGATCACCATGACTTGCTCCATCCAGTCTGTTAACTCTGCCATTGCATGTGGTAGGTCTTCTCAGGTGCACTCAGAGTCCTCACACAGTTGCTTTATGCAGGTTCAATGTAGTCTACCAACATTTGCATATGCATGTTTGCATGCTTAATACAGCAATCATCTTCCATGTATATCACATTCTCATACCAGTGCAGCTTTCTCTCTTATACAGAACACCTGATTCCCATTATTCCCTGGGTGTGTGTGTGTGTGTGTGTGTGCATGTGCATGTGAGTCTGTTCATGTGCATGCATGTGTATTACTGTTTCATTGCCTTGATGTTATGTGATAGAATGTCACTAGCAAGCAAGTGGTGTCCTTCAGTCTCCAATTTCCTAGACATGGGGAAATATTACTTAAGTTGGAAACAGGTGAGTATTGGTGAAAGGAAGCACATCCAACCATAGAAAGTCCACCTCATCAAATTCTGTCTGACCCATGTGAGCATGGAAAAGTGGACATATAGGCGCAGGAGTGGCTGTGTGGTAAGTACCTTGCTTACCAACCACATGGTCCCGGATTAAGTCCTACTGCGTGGCACCTTGGGCAAGTGTCTGCTACTTTAGGCTCGGGCCGACCAAAACCTTGTGAGTGGATTTGGTAGACTGAAGCTGGAAGAAGCCCGTCGTATATGTATATATATGTGTTTGTATATGTTTGTCTGTCTGTGTTTGTCCCCCCAACACCCAACATTGCTTGACAACCAATGCTGGTGTGTTTACGTAACCTAGCACTTTGGCAAAAGAGACCAACAGAATATGTACTAGGCTTACAAAGAATAAGCTCTGGGGTCAATTTGCTTGACTAAAGGCGGTGCTCCAGCATGGCCGCAGTCAAAATAACTGAAAAGAGTAAAAGAGTATAAAAGTGTCTGCTACTTTAGGCTTGGGCTGACCAAAACCTTGTGAGTGGATTTGGTAGACTGAAGCTGGAAGAAGCCCGTCGTATATGTATATATATGTGTTTGTATATGTTTGTCTGTCTGTGTTTGTCCCCCCAACACCCAACATTGCTTGACAACCAATGCTGGTGTGTTTACGTAACCTAGCACTTTGGCAAAAGAGACCAACAGAATATGTACTAGGCTTACAAAGAATAAGCTCTGGGGTCAATTTGCTCGACTAAAGGCGGTGCTCCAGCATGGCCGCAGTCAAAATAACTGAAAAGAGTAAAAGAGTATAAAAGAGTATTAAAATAATGATGATCATCATCATGACATTCATGTGTACTAACATTTCACATCCATGAGCACATACTTGCCTCATTTCTTTCTTGCCTTTGGTAGTCTTCTGTATTCAGGGCCTATGTACATAGTGTGTGTGTGCACGCGTGTGCATGAGTATGTATGTGTATTTGTTTGAGTTCATATTTGTCGTGGTCTTTGACAATCGGTATTGTTTTGTTTATGTCCTGGTAAGCTAGAAACCAATAAATAAGTACCAAACTTAAAAATAACTATCAGGATCGATTTTGATCGACTAAACTCACCAAGGCAGTGCCCCAACATGGTCACAGTCCAATGACTGAAACCAGTAAAGAGATTAAAAGGGTATAAGAATATAAATGTCAAAAGATGAAAAAAGAAAATTTACATATGAATAAAAAAAAAAAAAGAACAATGAACTATTAACATTTAATTTGAGCAAACCAACCTGATTAATTTTCGTCGATCATTTGGATGGATTTTCTGGGCACTGGTTGGATCTAATTGTTTTAGTCTAGCATGAAGTTGAACAGAGTCTACCTCATAGCCCCACTGTCTAATATCACAGAGTGGAAAACTGGTAATATCACACTCTGAAATATTAGTTGTTTCTCTGGTACAATATTCCTTATGACTGTCACTCACTGTATTATTCACATCAGTGTTATCTGTGCAGCTGCTCTTTAATTCTGTCCTATCACTGTGGCTACTTTCTGAATCACTGCTATCTCCATCCACATTCTTTCCCTCTGTTTTAACCAACTGAGTGGTGCTGTCTATCTCAGATTTATGAGTGACAGTGATATCATCTCTGCTAGATTCATTGCCGTGTTTTGCGTTGAGTTTGCGACGTTTTGGAATTGGAGAACATTCAGTTGGAATATATTTAGGGGAGCCAGAATCAGTGGAAATGTGTGCAAGTAACTCCTTATCTTTATTATCTAAAAGAAAAATATAAAATGACATTTTAATAACAATTCCTTAACAAATAATAGTAATAATAATAATAATAATAATAATAATAATAATGTACATAGAATAAATAGGGCCTGTAGAAAACAGCACTGCTTGGAACCACTCGGATACTCCGGAAGGTGCTCGAATAATAAGAGGTGTTACCTTAGTTCACTGGTAGTGAACAGCTGACACCATAGTACATCTCCAGCATTAGAAGCTGTACAAAGGCAATAATAATAATAATCCTTTCTACTTACTATAGGCACTTTGGAGGAATGGAGCGACACTCAGTATTTTTCAAAAAAGACAAAAGTGATGAAGATAAAGAAAACTAGCTATGATAAAAAAATTAAAAGGTGGAAGATGGGGTCAGGCTCTAAATGGATCAAAAGGATGATAGATCAGTAAAGCTGTTTACCCAAAAGTAGAATATGGAATGATTCAAATGAGACTATAGCTCATGTTGTATTGGAATGTTGACAGCTTAGAATGACTACAAAAAATGAAAAAGAGATTTAGCCATTTTCTGGGAAAAGCACTTGAAAACAATGAAGTGAGGTTGTTGTGGAACTTTCATAAGAATAAACAAAAGAACAATAAAACACAATAGACTGGATATTGTAGTCAGTGACAAGAAGATACTATGTATTGTAATCAATGTGGCAGAATAAATAGAAAATAGAAATAAAAAGAAAAGGTAGAGTATCATATTGACTTAAAGTAGGTAATCCCCAAGTACTGGAACACAGAAGTTAATAAAGTCATAGTACAATGGGCTGTTACTGGGGTCTTGGAAATAGTGACAAAAAACTATGAGAGTAAATCATCATCATCATCATCGTTTAATGTCCGTTTTCTATGCTAGCAAGGATTGGATGGTTTGATCGGAGTCTGGGAAGCCAGGGGCTGCACCAGGCTCGTCTGATCTGGCAGTGCTTCTACAGCTGGATGCCCTTCCTAACGCCAACCACTCCATGAGTGTAGTGGGTGCTTTTTATGTGCCACCGGCACAGGGGCCAAAGGAGGCTGGCATATGGCCACAATCGGTTGGTGCTTTTTAAGTGTCACCGACAGGGACGCCAGTCCTTTATTTTAATGTGGGAATAGGTACCATGCTGAAAATGTCTACTACTTTGAACAAGAATTATCCAGAAATTCCTCAATACAAAGTCTGAACAGACATGAAGAGTAAAATGAAACAGAAGGTACAAAATATACATCATCCTTGACCATGAGTTGTGGCTTGAAAAGAAGCTTAATTAAACTACACACAACATCAATTCTGTGAAACAATAGAAAAAGCAAATGATACTTTTCTCTAATTTTGATGCAAGGCCAATAATTTTAGAGAAGGAGGAAAGTCAATTACATTAATACCAGTGCTCAACTGGTACTTATTTTATTGATCCTGAAAGGATGCAAAGCAAAGCTGATCTTGGTCCCAGATAACAACAATCCTTTCTACTGGAAGTACAAGGCCTCAAATTTGGGGGAAGGGATTAAGTCAATTACATTGACCCCAGTGCATAACTGGTACTTATTTAATCAACTCCAAAGGGATGAAAGGCAAAGCCGACCTTGGCGGAAACTGAACTCAGAATGTAGTAGCAGACAAAATACCGCTATGCATTTTGCCTGGTATACTAACGATTCTGCCAGCTCACTGCCTTAATAATAATAATGATGATGATGATGGTGATGATGATGATAATGGTTTCAAATTTTCCCACAAGGGCAGCAATTTTGGGGGAGAGGATGAGTTGATTACATCAACCCCAGTGTTCAACTGGTACTTATTTTATCGACCTTGAAAGGATGAAAGGCAAAGTTGACCTTGGCAGAATTTAAACTCAGAACATAGCAGCAGACAAAAGCATTTCACCTGACGTGCTAACGATTCTGCTAGTTCGCCACCTTAATAATAATCTATATATATAAAACTGAGAATGTGTGTCTGTCCGTCTGTCTGTGTGTTTCCCTAAAACTTGAGAACTACACAACCAATTTCATTCAAATTTTACACATGCCTTACTTAGGGTCCATGTAGTTTCATGGGCAAAAAAAATGTTCAACTTCTTGCCTAGAGCGAGCCCATAGCAATATCATATCTTCTCCACTATTTCAGTATTACGTGTTAAAAGTGAAACAAAAACATTTCTCTATTTTATGTCAGATACTTTCACTTTAACAATAAAAATAATAATAACAATTGAATTATGTGTAGTAAGTAATAATTAAAATCAAACTAAAGTATAATATAATCGTAACATAACAAAAGTAAAAATAGCAATTGGTATAAAATTGCATCAAGGATTTGAACTTGAATAAGTGGTTTCACATGAATGGGAATAAATTAAAAATAAAATTAGCGTGCAGAAATGGAATAGTACTACAATTCCAGTCTGTTATATATTTTCAGTATTGTTATCACTAGCGATATCAAGATATAACTTTGTATTTTGTATTTTATGTGTAGATGTATATATATAGATGTACATGTAATATGTACACATATATATACACATATATACATGCACTAGCACTATAACCCGGCAAAGACGGGTCATAATGCTAGAAATAATAATAAAAATAATAGTCTTTTCTACTATAGGAACAAGGCCTGGAATTTGTGGGGAGTGGGATAGTCGATTACATCGACCCCAGTACTTGACTGGTTCTTAATTTATCGACCCTGAAAGGATGAAAGGTAAAGTTGACCTCGGCAGAATTTGAACTCAGAAGTAAAGACAGATGAAATGCCACTAAGCAAATGATTCTACCAACTCACTACCTTAATAATAATAATAATAGGTAATATAATAAAGTCAATCAAAGATGGAAAAACAAGTGGAGAAGATGAAATACCACTTAGGAGACTTATATAATGAGAACGGACGCATATCAAGTGAGATGAAAGAATATGTTTTTGTTTCATTGCCAAAGAAGCCAAAAGCTCAAGATTACACAAAGTTAGAACAATAAGCTTAATGAGTCACCCAATAAAGAATTATATCAGGAATGAATTAAGAAATAAGCTAATTGTATAGTGATTTTAGACCAGGAATGGAAACAAGTGAGTTACAGTTCACAGCACCTCATGCTGCTGAACATTGGCAAATCTACTTTCTGCTTCTCCCTTTGCTATGTAACGCAGTTGCCTAGTTTTTCTTCCTGCTATCTGATATCATTCTCTGATACCTACTTTCCCAGTCTTTCCAGGTCTATCTTTTTGCTTTTATAGCTCTATCTACCTCACGATTCCATCACTACATCAGGATGGAATTTTGCCCCATCCACAGATTTGGTCTGTTGCCCTCAGTAGGTTATTCTATAAGAACTTTCAGTTGTCCTCTATGTAATACATCTCTATCTCTCCTTCTCCTTCATGTCAAATGCTTCAATTTGAACCCTAACCCTAAATCTCTTACTACATGAAGGATACTTAAGTTTCCATATCAGCCTTTTCTCTGTCTCTTAGTTCTTCTATCCCTACTTCTGAAGTCACTGACTACTAACCTATGTTGAATTGTACATTCTTCACCAGAGAAGTTCTTCATATTCACAAAATCTAATTATCCCTCTTTCTGGTGATAATGTAGTCAATCTAGCTTATGTGCCCACCAAACTGATACGTGATCAGGTGGATGGCTGGTTTCCTGAAGTTAGTGTTGCAGATCATTCATCAAATCATTTGCATCACAAAACTCCAGCAGTATTGATCCATTCTATGTAATAAAGAAACTAGAAACACCTTTATGCTTCTGAAAGAAACAAATCAGGTGTATTACTAGGGCAATGAGATAGCAGCAATGGTAGAATGCTTTGTAGTGTTAACTTACATCTCTTTATATTCTGATTTCAAGTCTTGCCAATCTTTATCTTTCACTTGACAAAACCTCTATCCTACAAAAGTTTTATAGCCTTCTACCACAAGCCATAACTTGTGTGTATGATTAACATACATCTATGTAAGATCTATGTTGTAGGAGATCTATACAGTTGGTTTCCCAAAACTAGTACTATGCTGTCTATGCCAAAACAAGCCCTTGAGTACCTCTGCTTATCTCTGCTTTCACAGACATAAAGTGGATAAGAGATAAATTTATCTATGGATGAGATACAAGTGTATTATAGTACAAGTAACATTACCAGATGAACTAAAGTAATATAGGACAAAACATTAATTCCAGGAACCTTAGAGAGTACCTCCAGCAGATTTGAACTTATGATTCTCTGAGTAAAGTTGGTAGATGGGAACTGTACAGAAACCCATCATCAGAGTGTGTGTGTGTGCGCGTGTGTGTGTGCGTGCGTGTAAAAACGTAAAGCTACCCCCTTTGGTCATGAATGACCATGAGATTGCACTCGGAAAGTTCCCCTCTGAAGCACAAGTCTGGGCAAGGTGGTTTGTGTGGAAGACTAGCAGTCATCCATGCATATCAATCTCCCCTCTCTGTGCCACTAATGCTATCCAAGGGAAAGGCAAAAGCTATTACAGCTTAGCACCGGTGACATCACAACTCATTCCTACAGCTGAGAGAACTGGAGCAATGTGGAACAAAGTGTTTTGCACAAGAACACAACACACATCCCAGTCCAGGAATTGAACTAATAATCTCAAAATTGTAAGCCCAATATTCTAACCACTATGCACCTTCAGATATATCATTATATTAATGCCCACTTTTCTATGCTTGCATCAGTTAGATAGGGTTTATAAAAGCAGATTTTCTACTGCCAGATGCCCTTAACAATCATGTTGTATTCACATTCCCTATTAACTAAGTACCTGTTAGATCTGCATTTTTGAAGACAAAACAAAAAAGTAAGAACTAGAGACAGGAAAAGCATCTAGCTGTAAAATTAAAATAATACCTCTATAACTATTTGTCCAACTCATGTTAGAAAGGGAAAATGGACATAAAATTCACAAATTCATCAGTATTTAACCCAATTCTTGACCCTTTAGCATTCAGATTACTCTGTCAAATGTAAGGCTCATTTATACAATGACATTGCAGGGCATGTGGAGGCACATGGCCTAGTGGTTAGTGCAGCAGACTTGCAGTCGAGGGATTGTGGGTTTGAATCTCAGACCAGGCGATGTGCGTGTTTATGAGTGAAACACCTAAGCTCCACGCGGCTTCGGCAGAAGGTTATGGCAAACTTCTGCTGACTCTTTCACCACAACTTTCTCTCCCTCTTTCCTCCTGCATCTTGCAGCTCACCTGCGATGGACCGGCGTCCAATCCAGATGGGGAACCTATACACCAAGGAAACTGGCCCTTTTGAGCCAGGCATGGTTCGAGAAGGAACAAACCAAAAATTGCAGGGCATGTGCAAGAGGCTGGAGCTGACCAGCTTAAATGCTACAGGGTTAAATGATCACCATTTCATTTTGTGTAATTTGTCAAAAGAATCCATTATTTCGGTGAAGACTTACCAACAGTTTCTGCCTCACATTTTAAAGAAAATGGAACCCTTTCAGATGTGACATTTCTTGCTGAATCATTTCCAGTAGATTCTGGATGTTCCTGAATAAGAAGTATACAATCACATAAGTATAAATGAACAGCAAATGTAAATGATATATTTAGGGTAGTTAGACATAATTAGTACCAAAAAGAACAACAGTAAAATTAATGTGTTTTTCTGGTACCAATTACCTTGTTGACATGAAATGGTTTGGTTAGCATAACAGAATAAAAGAAATAATTTATAAAATCTAATTTGAAAAGAAGGAAGAAGCAAGGTGTAAGTGTGGCTGTGTGGCAGTAAGTTTGCTTTCCAGCCACATGGTTCCAGGTTCAGTCCCACTGCATGGCACCTTAGGCAAGTTTCTTCTACTATAGCTTCAGGCTATAGTAGATGCCTCGTAAGTGGATTTGATAGATGTAAAGTGAAAGAAGCTTTTGTGTGTGTGTGTGTGCATGTGTTTGTGTGTGTGTGTGTGTGTGTGTGTGTGCATGTGTTTGTGTGTGTGTGTACATGTGTCTGTGTGTGCATATGTGTGTATGTACGTATGTGTATATGTCTTTCTGTCTGTGTTTGTACCCCCCACCACCACCACCACTTGGCAATCAGCATTAGTGTGTTCACATCCCCATCACTTAGTGGTTCAGCAAAAGAGACCAATTTAACAAGTACCAGGCTTGAAAATATAACTACTGGTGTTGATTCATTTGGCTAAAAGTCTTCAAGGCAGTGCTCCAGCATGGCCATGGTCAAGTAAGAGAATGAAAAAATAAAAAGAGCAACGGTAGAATTAACACGTTTTTCTGGTACCATGCTAAAATGAAATGGTTTGGTTAGAATAACAGAAATTATTTATAGAATTTAATCTGAAAAGAGGGAAGAATCAAGAATTTTGTGGTGTAATTGGCAATGCAATCATTTAGCAAGCAACATATACAACCATGTGGCCTGAGGTTCAGCCCCACTGCATGGCACTTTGGACAAGTGTCTTTACTATATCTCCAGGCTAACCAAAGACATGTAAGCTGTGAGTGGATTCAGTTGAGTGAAATTGAAGAAGCTGCACGCGTGCATGTGTGTGTGTGTGTGTGTGTGTGTGTGTGTCTCTCTCTCTCTCTCTCTCTCTCTCTCTCTCCTTCCCAAAGCAGAATGTGATGGTTACAAATGAGCATCATCATCATACAAGTGAGGAGTATTCATTTCCAGCTTCAGTGAAAAACATGTCTAGCTATAGAGAAATATTACTTTGCTTGGAAACAGATGAGATTTGGTGATAGGATGAGTATCCAGCTGTAGAAAAGCTGTCTCAATAAATTCCACCTGATCCATACAAACATGGAAAAGTAAACATTAAATGGTGATGAATATTATTATTATTATCATTATTATTATCATCATCATTAAAGGTGGAGTGTTAGCAGGATCATTAGTACAATGGGCAAAATGTTTGGCAGCATTTCATCTGTCTCTATGCTCTGAGTTCAAATTCCACCAAAGTCAACTTTGTCTTTCCCCTTTTTAAGGACAATAAAGTAAGTACCAGACAAGTATTGGGGTTGTTGTGATTGATTGTCCCACTCCCCACAAAAATCAAGGCCTTTTGCCTAAAGTAGAAAGAATTATTATTATTACAAGACAAGAATTCTTATGCAATCCTTTTCTTTCTTCCTTTTTTCTTTTGCTATCATTGAAAATTATACTGTCTAGACATTCTCTTTACATATGACTGATCTAAAAATAATACACTAACTCTGTGTTCTCCCCTCTCCTTCCTCTTTGCTTCTCTAAGATATGAAATGGAAATATAAATTATAAAAGAATTATCTAACTCCTGCACTTATGAGCATTACGGACATTTTTAAGATTGCAACAAGCAAAACTCTAATTTCCCTCAGTTACTCTACAAAAACCTTTTACTATTTATAAATTACAATTAATTTTTAACTATATCAGAGATCAAATTTCTTTCTTACCCAACACAGAAATACATAACTGTCAAGACTGCCAAAGGTTTTGGCAGCAGCAGCAACAACAGCAACAGCAGCAATAACAACAACAACAATGTTCATTTATTTAATTGCTGCAGACAGCAAAAAGAGAAAGGTATGATTAAAGAATAATAGAATACAAAAAGAGTAAACAAGCATTAAAGTTAGTTGCATTCTGTGCGCACGCACATGTATGTGTACACGCACACATGCACAACACACACATGCAGACACAAACACACTGACATAAAAATACATTTTAAAATGGACAGGTTCTTTCTTGGGTAACTTGAGTCGAAATTAGTCAGTAATTTAATAAACTTTCAAGGAGAAAGAGGGCTAGGCAGTCTACTAAGTTGGAAATCTGCTAAGTTAACTTAAATCTAAAAAGTATCAAGTATGTAGTAAAGAGGTTTTTTACTATTGTTTGACATACTAAGCTCCCTCCAAAAACGTGGGGAAATCATTATCATCGTCATTGTTTTAACATCTGTTCTTTTATACAAGTGTGGGTTGCATATGTTTGCAACACAGCATTATCTGGTTTGTGGGATTTAGTAATTTGAGATATAAATCTTGACAAAATTAATTTTGCTTTAATCCTTCCAGAGTCAATAAACTAAAGTACCAGTCATATGCTGGGGTTGATTTATTCAACTGTATTTACTTCCCCTTACCCCAAATTTGAAGTCTTGTATCTATCTTAGAAATAATTATTCTCACCCTGCTTCTTCACAGATCTCTCTCGATTTTTTTTCCCCTCACTTCAGATAATCTCCACTGCCAACATGACATTTCTTCAGTTAGCTCTTCTTACATTGATTGGCTATCAAATTATATGCCCAGTTATTTTTTGCCCTCACACCTCTAATGAACTCATTAACTTTTCTAAGGAACAGACATTGTACATCTTGGATTTTGTTATAACAATAATGTTCCCAATTTGTCTTTTATTTCTTTCATTCATTAGATTATAGCCATGTTTGAGCACTACTTTGAAGGGTTTTAACAAAACCAATTTACCTTAGTAATTGTCAAGTGGGTGTCATTTTAATTCTTCTAATTATTTCCAAGACACACATACAATCACAGTGACATGAGATCATTTGCAAGACAAACTCTTAAATTCAGTTTTTTTTAAAAAAATAAATATCCTCTACAACATGTACTGAGCACTCCTTTCTCATCTGTTCAACATTAAGCAATGTATGCTTTCTGATTTGGTTGCATTAGGTGAGGCCCATTCTACACTTCAGTTGGGTTCATTTGTGGTGCATATAATTTTTAGTACTTAAGAAGTATTATTTGGTTTATTGTTTTAGTGCAGTATTAGTAATGCATATATAAGTTCTGCCACCCACCTTGGGGTGTGTGTTCCAGATTAGCAGATAGAATGAGGTCATGCCAGATAAACAAAGAGTTTTAATAATGAGACAGAAAGCAAAGGAATTCTGGATGGCGAATTAAGATCTTTTGGAACTTCACTAGAAGTTAGTTGATGCCAACCTGTGTGAGAAACTTCCCCCAATTCTATGATGCAATTTTCTTGTTTTTACCCTTTTGTCATCATTTTTCTTTTGAAATATAGTTTTTATTTTAATTAGTTATGAAAATAATAAAGAATTTATTAAAATAACCATGTTTATGGCGTTTAGAACATCACAAATTATAATAGAATAATAATGGAAAGTTTCAGTTTAGATCATTTTAAAACAGTCAGTTTGTATCACTGGACCAGGGACTGCTTCAACCAAATTGGTATCAAATGGGTCAAAATAATCTGAATCACTTGCATCAAAACTTCATGATAATTTATGTTCTAAACACCAAATTAATAATAACAAAGCCATTTTACTAAACCCTTCATCATTTGCAAAATAAATTGAAACAAAGGCAATGTATTTCAACAGAATAAAATGGTAACAAAAGCAACACTTGGTGTTTGCATGCTTGTGTGCTTCAGACAAGACACTGTCTATAGCTGTAGTTGGATAGCTTTTAGAAAAGAGTACGTGGGTAAAATTGGTGGAGTTAATAAGAAAAATTGTGGGCATGGTTGTGTGGTAAGAAGCTTGCTTACCAACCACATGGTTCTGGATTCAGTCCCACTGCTTGGCACTGTAGGCAAGTGTTTTCTACTGTAGCCTCTGATTGATCAAATCCTTGTGAGTGGATTTGGTGGATAGAAACTGAAAGAAGCCCATTGTGTGTGTATGTGGGTTTTACAGTCTATGTTTATCTCCCATCACTAACTGACAATCAGTGTTGTGTTCACAACCCTGTAACTTAGTGGTTCGGCAAAAACGACCGACAGAATAAGTACCAGATTTTTTAAAAATAAGTACTGGGGGTAATTCATTTGACTAAAAATTCTTCAAGTTTGTACCCCAGTACAGCAGCAGTTAAATGACTGAAACAAATAAAAGAAAAAAAAAGGTTTAATTGTGAAGATAGATGATATCAGTTTGCTTACTGAACTTCCCTAGATGTCTCCCAGGAGTTTACAGAATAGATTTTGTGACATATGGTACAATACTCTAAGACTGATACAGATTTGGACAAGATTTGGTTGGTGACACTGAAAACAATGTATAGTATTTAAGGATTGTGTCATTCTACCTCAAAATAGGTACATGAGAGATATAAGTTAGTTCCAAACTGTAACTAAAGTATATTTTGCTAAATCATATCATCATAATCACCCTCATCATTTATCATTTAGCATCGGTATTTCATCCTGGCAAGGACTGGAAGGTTTGACAGGATCAGATAGGTTAGAGAACTGTGCCAAGCTCTAATGTCAGTTTTGGCATGGTTTCTATGGCTTGATGCTTTTCCTTATGCCAACCACTTTACAGAGTGTACTGGGTGCTTTTTCATGATCACATTAGTGTGATCACCAAGCAGCTTGCAAGACAAGAACCCTTGATTGAGAGAGAGGTGACTTATGCCAGGTGTTGAGAGGCAAGAGTATGGACAGCAGGACAGAAACAGGTCAGATCCATAAATTGGATATAATCTGAAGGATATTGAGATTTTTTTTAGGTTGACTTGGAGAAAAATGATTTCTACAGGAAGTGAGAATCACTTTGGAGAGGTATAGACCCTGCCACAGAAACAAAAATCTTTGGTAGTACCTCATTATGACCAAACAGATATTGGGAAATTTAACTCACTTTGAAGCTTCTAATCATTTCAAGAGTTTTCAAATGGCAACAGCTGAATGCTGTCACTGTCTTGGTAATCAAAGTCACCTTTCAAGTCTATTGACAATTTAAGGAGTTATTCTGAACAACTAGACAGTGGTGGTGGTGGGGGCTTTTTTAATGGTTTCAATGCAAGGTAACTGAACAAACTGGCACTGTTCTAACCTAGACAGGTAATGAAAACTGGAGTCTGAGGAGGAATATATAGTAATTCACTTAATTTTTATCTTCTGTTATTTATGTTACATATCTATATCTGTCTAATAAGCTTGTTGCTCATAAATACATCAGTTTACATTATTAAGTGTCCTTTAGTAAAATAACAACAAGTTGCTAAGCTTTCAAGTTATTAATGGTTGTAAATTTATTGTCTACCATATAGACAAAGACAAGTGTGTGTGTGTGTGCATGTATGTAAGCATGTGCATACTTGCATGTATGTGCTTAAATGCAAGTGTGTGTATGTGTGTGCGATGACCTTAACTTGCAGACATGATTTGGATAGATGTTGTAATGGATGTGTGTTGGACATTATTAACCTGGTGCTGTCATTGTTATTATGACCATTATTATTATCATTATTATTATTATTATTATTGTGATGATGATGATGATATATGACTGTAGCTGTTTACACACACATACATACATATATATATGTTATACATTTTTAAAGTTTCTAGAAGAGATGGTGGGATTGGGGTACCTGGAGGCTATGGAATATTTACTAAGACAAATAAAGCTTTTAGATTTTTATTGATAGATATAAATGACCCAGACCAAGTACTTAGACACTACTACCACTACTACTACCACCACTGTCAGTGCTTTGTTACAATTCCTACCACTACCACCACCACCACTTGTGAAAGCCATCAACAGAATGTCTACACAGTTACTCAACTTGCTCTGTAGTGAACCTCTATACAAAAACTTGACTCACTAGAAATAACAGCCAATTATTTCTCAAATCCCACTCTACCAACTTAACCATTTTGTGATGAGCTGATAGTATAGGCAGGTGGTTAGCACAGGAGTGTTGAGAGATGACATGCGTTTGAAATGGGTTAGGGTGGATTTGCATGTCCTAATAACCCCTAAAATCCACAAGGCTATATTATATCTCATGAGGATAATGATGCAGAATAAAAGGCTTAGTTGTTATACATGCAGTAGTCCTTTGAGGGATTTTATCCTGAAAAAGTGAAAGTGGAAGGGAGCAGCCAAAGCAACAAGAAGAATACTAGGCCTCAGTTTCCAGAGCATCATCAGCTATAGCTTTGGAAATGGTGAAAAAAGGGATCTAGCTCTAAGAAACAAGTGAACAGGCACATCTAGGATCTCAATTGTTACAACCAGGAACACCACACCATGAACTTACTATAAAAGAAAGATGACATTTGCAGATGAAAATTTCCAAATTGTTGGGAGGCAAGCAAAATGATTTCAAAAAATGGGAAGGTGAACACCAAGAAAAAATAACAACAAAAAGGGATGGATATCTTCCTTGAAACAGCGAAGTACCTTCTCAGATCATTAATGAAGACATCAAGTGGATGATGACACATTCATAGTGCCAGGAGATTTGGTAGGGTTGTATTGTTTACTAAAATGCAGTTGAGATTAGAATACAGAAGATGCTCAAAGGACAGGATGCTGGTAAAATAATAGGAAAATAGAACAAGAAATTGAAACAACTGACGTAACCTGATGACCTGGGTTATCTATTCCAAGTTGCTAAAAAATTAACAAGTACTTTTGAGTACATGAGGCTGCACTACAAGCAGCCACAGTGGGTAAAGATGCAGGGTGCTCTAACTCAGCCTAGCCAGTGGTTTCTCATCCATGTCTACATGAGAAGCATAGATGTTTTTCATGTTACATGGTCACTTTTATTTAGCACCAGCAGTGCTTTTACATGGTTGCTTTTATGTGGCACCAGCACAAGTGCTTTTACATGGTTGCCTTTAAGTGGCACCAGCACAAGTGCTTTTACATGGTTCCTTTTATGTGGCACCAGCACAAGTGCTTTTACATGGTTGCTTTTATGTGGCACCAGCACAAGTGCTTTTACATGGTTGCCTTTAAGTGGCACCAGCACAAGTGCTTTTACATGGTTCCTTTTATGTGACACCAGCACAAGTGATTTTACATGGCACCAGCACAAGTGGTTTTTACATGACACCATTATTATTATTATTATTATTATTATTATTATATTATTATTATTATTATTATTATTAGTAGTAGTAGTAGTAGTAGTAGTAGTAGTAGTAGTAGTAGTATCATTGGTGCCCATCTGGTGGCTTGTAAAAAGCACCATCCAAGTGTGGTCGATGCCAGTACTGCCTGACTGGCCCCCATGCCAGTGGCATGTAGAAAGCACCCACTACACTCTCAGAGTGGTTGGTGTTAGGGAGAGCATCCAGTTGTAGAGACCATGCCAGATCAGATCGGAGCCCGGTGCAGCCTCCTGGCTTGCCAGTCCTCAGTCAAACTGGGGAGATAAGCACCAGCCAACTAGAAAGAGTCCCTTTCCTGGGACTGCCACATTAAACTGGCAAGAAGCCATCACTTTATCGTACTGTTACTGTATAACTCTCTCTGAGAGATTTAGAAATGTAATATTCACATGTTGTCTTGCGAAGAAATCATTATTACAAATCATCATCATCATCATCTTTTAACGTTGCTTTCCATGCTGGCATGGGTTGGACAGTTTGACTGAGGACTGGCAAGCCAGGAGGCTGCACCGGGCTCCGATCTGATCTGGCATGGTCTCTACAACTGGATGCTCTCCCTAACACCAACCACTCTGAGAGTGTAGTGGGTGCTTTTTACATGCCACTGGCATGGGGGCCAGTCAGGCAGTAATGGCATCGACCACACTTGGATGGTGCTTGTGTTGTGTAACCAACTAAAAACAGGGTGTCTTGGGGCTAAATAATAGTAACACTCTTCCCTTTCCTGGGACTGCCACACTAAGTTGGCAACAAGCCATCACTTTAACATGTGAATAATCAAATGGGAAAACATCTATTAAATCAACGTCAGCAGTAAGCAATTGCTTTTACTATCAGCTGTGAAAGAATGAAAGGCCAAGTCAAACAGCAAGATTTAAACCGAAAATATAAAGGGACATAACTAAATATAGAAACATTGATCCTGTAATCTTCAGATTTTGCCATCTGACACTTTTAATGGTAATAAATATCATAGCAATAATCATGTTGTTGATAATGATCATGAGCACAACAATGATATTGTAGTAAGAGAATATTTTATGCTCCTTATAAAAGGTGAACACATTTGCATTTCTTCATGTATTTGTGTGCTTTTGTGTTTCTGAATCTATGTGCCTACTTATTTGATAATGTCAGGTGTATCGTGTGTATGTGTGTTTGTGTGCATGCGTGTGTGTGTGTGTGTGTGTACTCACATACAAATACACATCTGCATGTATTGTCTATATACACACGCACACACATGTATATATATATATAGATGTGTGTGTGCGTGTGTATAATATAGATGTATATATATTTGAATATAAATGTGTGTATGTGTATAATATAGACATATGTATATATATTTGTATATAGATGTGTGTGTGTGTGTATACACACATCCCCACGCCTAAAAAGAGAAATTTGACATTTCATAATGTGTAGGTGTGTATACATTCCATATTTCACATGACACTACACACAAACATACACACACACACATATATATATATATATATATATACACAAAAACTATATATATATATATATAAAGGTTGAGATTAATAATGTTATTCTTTAGTCTTTCAATATATATTTGTATTTCTTTTATTCTTTTATCAAAAGAGGATAGAGCAAGTTTTTAATAATTTCAGGAGGAAACCAGAACTACCAGAATCAAAGAATAAACTGAAAAAATATGGGTCAGGTCCTAGTTTTTAGTTTTTAGAACTGATTTTTCTGCATGGAACAATGATGTCTCATTTCAGCACTATAACACCTTATTCATTATGTGACACCCATAATATATAATTGTTGTTATTGTTATTGTTTTTCATCCTTTTGGGCTCAATAAAATAATCAATTGAACACTAGGGTAATGTAATCAACTGGCCCCATCTCTCAAAGTTTCGGGCTTTGTGCCTGTAGTAGAAAAGATTATTATTATTATTATTATTATTAAGGCAGCAAGCTGGCAAAATTGTTAGTGCACTGGGCAAAATGCTTAGCAGCAGAATCATTAGCATGCCGGGCAAAATACTTCGTCATATTTTGTCTGCCGCTATATTCTGAGTTCAAATTCTACCCAGGTCAACTTTACCTTTCATCCTTTTGGGGTTGGTAAATTAAGAACCAGTCAAGTACTGGGGTCGATGTAATCGACTATCCTACTCCCCACAAATTCCAGCCCTTGTGCCTATAGTAGAAAGGATTATTATTATTATTACTATTAAAAAAGCAATAAAAAGAGTGCGACTATTATCAAATGAACAATATTTTGACACTTCATGTGTCTTCCACAAGTTCGAAATAACCATCTCATTCTACTTCATTTTGGTAATATTTAAGGATTGATGTTATTCCTTCAGAAAGTAAAGGAACAATAAGAAGAGTTTAACTGTTTCAAATGAACAATATTTTAACACTTATTATTATTATTAAAGGCAGTGAGCTGGCAGAATTGTAAGCATGCCGGGAAAAATACTTAGTGGCATTTCACCTCTCACAACATTCTGAGTTTAAATTCTACTGCGGTCAACTTTGCCTTTCATCCTTTTGGGGGTCGATAAATTAAGAACCAGCGAAACAATGGAGTTGATGTAATCAACTGGTCTTCTCACCCCAAAATTTCAGGCCTTGTGCCTTCAATAGAAAGGATTATTATTATTATTACTATTTTTATTTATATTATTATTATTATTATTATGAGAGATTGACAGAATTGGTAAAGCATTGGGCAAAATACCTTGTAGCATTTAGTTATGGATTGTGTTTTGAGTTCAAATCTTGCTAGAATCAATTTTGCTTTTCCTTCATCCCAGATTAATAGAATAGGTACTAAGCTAGTTTTAAGGTCAATTCACTCAACTATATCCTCACCCAAATGTGTTAGAAATCTTTTATCATGTGTGGGGTGGATTTTCAGAATATACTACCATCCTTACATACAAGCTAGTCCTTTACAGGTGCTGGTGCCACACAAAATGCACTCATGCCACAGCTGTACAAGTGCACCCATGCCGGTGACAGTACAAGCACTCAGCACATTCTCTGAAGTTGTTGGCATTAGGAAGAGCATCCATCTATAGAAACCAATCCACAATAGACAATTGGAGTCTTGACAGCTTCCTGGCCAGCCAGCTCCTGTCAAACTACCACTATTTGACAACTACTGTTGGTGTGTTTACACCCCAGTAACTTAGCGATTCATCAAAAGTGACTGATAGAATAAGTACCAGGCTTAAAAAGATAAGCACTGGGGTTGATTTGTACAACTAAAATTCTTCAAGGTGGTGCCCCAGCATGGCCACAGTCTAATAACAGAAACAAGTAAAAGATAAAAGGCATGATTATGGATGTGTGGTTTAGAAGTTTTCATCCCAACCACATGGTTTTGGGTTCAGTCTCACTGCATGGCAGCTTTGGCAAGGGTCTTCTAGGATAGCAGGAGCCATCCAATGCTTTATGAGAGGATTTGGCTGACAGAAACTGAAAGAGGAAGATAAGGAGGGAGATGCCATGTCTGAAGGCTGGGGAGCTAAGTGATAATAATGGTGATGGTGTTGATACTGTCTTTCATTGTTTTTCTACATACCCTTTACAAGGACAGGATGGCCATAACTAGAATGAATATCATTGCTTATAGATCTCAATCAAACATGACCAGGGGCTGAACAACAACAAATTAGATCCTACTTCAAAGTTCTTTCACCATTTCCAACATAATGGAATGTGGCTAACCAGTTGAGCAGTAGCAGCAGCAGCAGCAGTAGCAGTAGCAGTAGTAGTAGTAGTAGTAGTAGTAGTAGTAGTCGAAGCAGCAGCAGCAGCAGAAGTAGCAGCCACAGTATCCCAGCAGCAGTGGAAGCTGTTGTGGTGGTGGAACTGGTGGGTACAACAGTAGCACCAATAGGGGGAAAATGCTATTTAATATTGAACTATGGCCTACCACAGAGGTGTAAAGGTCAGAAGGTCATCAACTGACAATGAACCTTAAGAAGAAAAGAGACTGTAAAACTATTGGAATTTGCTTTCTTTTGATACTTGTGCCTAATGTACCTTGAAGTCCTTAATATTCCTAAATGGGACTCCTGCCCCACCTAATACTTCTACTCCCACACAAAGACAAAAGAACACACACACACATTTCTCTTTGCATACTTTCTATCAAAACATTTTTCTGTTTATGCCTCTGTGTATATTCCTGGAGTGTAACACAAATTCCTATGGAGTTTGCATCCAAGTTATATTTCACAAAAGAGCATTCAATAAAAAAATGTTGAGGTGGCTGTGTGGTAAGTAGCTTGCATACCAACCACATGGTTCCTGGTTCATTCCCACTGCATGGCACCTTAGGCAAGTGTCTTCCTTGGGCCTTGTGAGTGGATTTGGTCGACAGAAACTGAAAGAAGCCCGTCCTATATATGTATACACACACACACATATATGTATATATGTATGTATGTATGTGTGTGTATATGTTTGTGTTTGTCCCTCCAACATCACTACACAACTGATGCTGGTGTGTTTACATCCCCGTAACTTAGCAGTTTGGCAAAAGAGACTGATAGAATAAGTAGTA
This sequence comes from Octopus sinensis, assembly GCF_006345805.1. Taxonomy (NCBI): domain Eukaryota; kingdom Metazoa; phylum Mollusca; class Cephalopoda; order Octopoda; family Octopodidae; genus Octopus; species Octopus sinensis. The sequence continues at coordinate 54,312,298 of NC_043006.1, read as the reverse complement.
GGCTTCCAAAGAATAAGTCCTGGGGTCGATTTGCTCAACTAAAGGCGGTGCTCCAGCATGGGCGTCAAATGACTGAAACAAGTAAAAGAGTAAGAGTAATGAGTATATAGAATCTACAACTAGCATATTATGTCAAATATATATGTTTATAAGTGAGTGCACACACACACACACATTCTTTTATTGTTTTACTTGTTTTAGTCATTTGGCTGTGGCCATGCTGGAGCACTGCCTTTTAGTAAAAGAAATCAACCCTTGGACTTATTCTCTGTAAGCATGGTACTCATTCTATGAGTCTCTTGTGCCAAACTGCTAATTTGCAGGGATATAAACACACCAACATTGGTTAAATGATGGTGGTTGGTACAAACAGATACAAACACACACACATAAATACATACATACATATATATATATATATATATATATATATATATATATATATATATATGGGCTTCTTTCAATATATAAATTCTTTTCTTTTACTAGTCTCAGTCATTTGACTGCAGCTATGCTGGAGCACTGCCTTCAGTTGAGCAAATCAACTAAAGGCCACTTTTTGCTGAACCGCTAAGTTATGGGGAGGTAAACACACTACCATCAGTGGTCAAACGATGTTGGGGTAACAAACACAGACACACACATACATATATATATATATACATATATACAACAGGCTTCTTTCAGGTTCCGTCTGCCAAATCCACTCACATGGCTTTCGTTGGCCCAAGGCTATAGTAGAAGACACTTGGCCAAGATGCCATGTAGTGGGACTGAACCTGGAACCATGTGTATTTTGAGTGAAATTAGAACACAGAAACTAAAATGGATGTGTGTGTGAGAGAGAGGGAGAGAGGGGAGTTACATTCCCTGTTACCACACAGCCACATTCTTTTATTTGTTTCAGTCATTTGATTGTGGTCATGCTGGAGCACCGCCTTTAGTCAAACAAATCGACACCAGGACTTATTCTTTGTGAGCCTAGCACTTATCCTATCAGTCTCTTTTCCTGAACCGCAAAGTTACGGGAACGTAAACACACCAACAGCGATCATCAAGCGATGATGGACGAGACAAACACAGACACACAAACATATATACATACACTTACATATATATATATATGACGGGCTTCTTTCAGTTTCCGTCTACTAAATCCACTCACAAGGCTTTGGTCAGCCTGAGGCAATATTAGAAGACTCTTGCCACACAACAGGACTGAACCTGGAATCATGTGGATGGATATATATATATATCATCATCATCGATTAACATTTGTTTTCCATGCTGGCATGGGTTGGACGGTTTGACTGAGGTTTGGAGAGCCAGCAGCTGCACCAGGCTCCAATCTGACCTGCAATGTTTCTACAGCTGGATGCCCTTCCTAACGCCAACCACTCCGAGAGTGTAGTGGGTGCTCTTTACATGCCACCAGCACAGGGGCCAGTCAGGCGGGCCTGGCATAAATCACGTTCAGATGGTGCTTTTTACGTGCCACCCGCACGGGGGGCAGTCAGGAGGTACAGGTATCAGCCACATTCGGATAGTGCTTTTTATGTGCCACTGGCACAGGAGCCATTTAGGGCATACTGGCATCGGCTACATTTGGACGGTACTTTTTATGTGCTACTAGATTGGGAAGCAGTCAGGAGGCACTGGCCACAGCTACAATTTTGGTTTTATTTGACTCAACAGGTCTTCTCAAGCATATCATATCACCCGACGCATCGGGGGTACTTATAACTGCGCTGGACATGCATGGCTGTGAACTCACTTGAGTTGCTGGGTCTTCTTCATCATCATCATCATCATCATGTTTAACGTCCGTTTTTCGTGCTAGCATGGGTTCGACGGTTCGACCGGGGTCTAGGAAGCCAGGAGGCTGCACCAGGCTCCAGTCTGATCTGGCAGTGTTTCTACAGCTGGATGCCCTTCCTAATGCCAACCACTCCATGAGTGTAGTGGATGCTTTTTACATGCCACCGGCACAGGTGCCAGGGGAGGCTGGCAGCGGCCATGATCGGTGGTGCTTTTTACGTGCCACCGGCATGTGGTGCTTCTCAACTGCATAGTTCTGGGTTTACTCCCTCTGCATGGTACCTTGGGAAAGTGTCATGTGTGTGTGTTTGTCTTCCACTGCTTGACAACCACTGTTGGTGTTTTTATCTCCCTGTAACTTAATAGTTCAGTAAAAGAGTTCAATAAAATAAATACTAGGCTTTAAAAAACAAAGTCCTGGGGTTGACTAGTTCGACTAAAACCCTTCAAAGTAGTGCCCCAACATGGCCATCATCAAATGACTGAAACAAGTAAAATATGTATATGTGTGCATGTGTGTGTGAGGTTTCTTGCCATAGAAAACCAGCCTCAACAAATACTGTCTAACCCATACAAGCATGGAAAAGTAGACAGTAAATGGATGATGATGATGATGATGACCAAAGCCCCAACAAAGCTTCTGTCCTCATCCCAACTGTGCTGCACAACTCAAATATCAACACTAGATATTATCTCAGTCTTTCTTCCTCTTCAGGAAATTTTGAAATCCCCTCCCTGTCCCATATTTCCCATATAGGTCATCAACCTGCAGATGTTAAGGTTGTAAATCAACTTCAACAACCCCCTGCCGACCAGGACCAGTCTCAGAAGGCCTGCAATATGTCAAGGGCACAGACACTTTCCTTCCATTAAAGAAAACATCACACACAGAATGCATGAGTTAGCCTCTACATGGTCACTCAGACTGCTAGAAGGAGCAGTCAAATGCTCCTCAAATCAAACTCCACCTTTAGAAACAAGAAAGAAATCATTGATTATATTTAATCATGTCTGAGCAACAACATCACTCAACAAACTGCTGTAAATAACAATACATATTAAAAATAACATAGATTCTTCTGTTCCACCAACAATTCCAACATGGAAGCCTCTATATGGCTACTTTGTCTACTAGAAATAGCAACCAAATCATTTCAAATCACATCTTACTGTCTTTAAAAAGAGGACACAATCCAACTGTACATCATTTTAATTGGATATCTTCTACTCTAGCTTTAGACTGACCGATGTATTTTGAGTGAAATTAGAACACAGAAACTAAAATGGATGTGTGTGTGTGTGTGTGTGTGAGAGAGAGAGAGAGAGAGAGCGAGAGGGGGAGAGAGGGGAGTTACATTCCCTGTTAATAAATTCATATGCAAACTGCACTTTAGATGTGTGAACTGAGAAATCCCTTACTTGCAAAATAGATAAGGGTTAGCAACAGGAAGGGCATGAAGCTGTAAAAACAAAAAGCATTCGGGTGCTATTTCTAACAGGTTTACTTATCTTATAGTGGATCCCTTGTTGGTTCATTTCTTGTTTGCTATGGTGTAGCAAATTCTATGGCATACATGTAGTTGACGAAATGACAAGGTGCAACCCACAGACCTATCTTCCTGTCAATCTGGGAACGAAACTGCACAATGCAACATGCAGTGATGAATTATATGGAATATAGTGTGACAATCTGGAACACATACACTTTCGGCTGTGAAACACCCATACATTCTGGTAGTGGGTACAGTGGAAGCAAGAAAGGTGAATTTGGATGAGCCAGACTATTACTGGACTTACTATGCATCTCATGTTTAGGGTGTAATCATCATTTTAACATCCATTTTGTCATACTTGTATAAGTCAGTTAGAATTTTTTGTTTTTTTTTGTTGAGATGCAGTTTTTCTACAGTTGGACATTTTTCCTGCTGCTAATCCTCACCTGCTCCCAAGCATGGTAATATTATTTCCCCAAGGGCTGATGTGTTTTTTAAGGAAGACTGGAAAGGAACGTCACATATATGATAGAGGTGTTCATTTACAACCATCATGTGATGTCAAGAGAAAGGTACACACACACACACACATTTAGCCAACACATGCCAACATGGACATTAAAAGATGATGATGATATATATGTATATATCATCATCATCATCATCATCATTGTTTAACGTCCACTTTCCATGTTGTCTGAGTTGAATAGGAGAGACAGTGTTTTTAGTGATATTTGTACGTGTATGAAACATTTTATTTATACATGACAGGGAATAGGAAAACCATGACAAAATTTTGGCCTAACCTAGTATTTGAAGATTTAGCTGCAGTATTTTGTAGGTCAAGAATAGTAATTGAAGAAAATTTCGCTGCAATGTCTTGCAGGATAAGACTTCCTCATTTTTTGTTAAATTAACCTGAAGAAGAAAGCAGTGTTCACAGTTCTCGTTAGCTCTCCAAGACCAGTGAGGTCAATATAGTTATACTGTTTAGCTTCAATGATGCTTGATGAGAGGAATGGGGTTACAGAAGGAGTTATATAGAAGAAAAAAATGGATTAGGTTGATGCTTTGTCCTATTTCATGGAATTAAGTGGATAAGGGACAACTCATACCCTGGAGAGTCTGCTAGCCTCCTGCAGGTGATATTCCCCAAACAGATGATACACTACAGTTTGATGGTGGTAATGGCAGCAGTGTTGAGATTAACTGTTGAAAGCAGAATAAAACAATTCTTAAAGGTAACTTATATATTATTTTAGTATAGTAATGAATATATTCACAGTACCCCATAGGTGTAACAAGTACTCATTTGAATTTTGGTCTTTCCAGTCCCATACAGTAAAATTATATATTTGTTGTTGTTATTCTATATACAGAAAACATTAAAGACATCTGTTGTGTCTGGGGAGAGTCATTTTCTTTTTGTGCCTTATAATGAAACACACTCATTGGTAAATTTCCATTATAAGACACAAAAAGAAAATTATTCTCCCCAGACACAACAGAATATGCTTCAACACACAAACTCATATAAAGAATCTTGCAAACCAAATCCCAAAACGAAATATTAGACATCATCAGTCACCATTGCTTTAACCCTTTAACACTGAAACCAGCCACATTCAGCCCAAATATTCTACTTAATTTATGTTCAAACCAGCTAGATCCAGCCTCTCACACTTACCCTACATTATTCTGAAATAAACAATCAAATCATTGAAATATTTTAGCCACAAAATAATGCATGATTAATTCAAAGCAATGTGATTAAACATTATATTTGGCAGACTTATCTGAATGCTAAAGGGTTAATGTTACCTTTTCCATTCTTGCATAGGTCAGACAAAGTTTATAGAGACAAACTTTCTTCAATCACATGTCATTCCTGTTGCCATTACTTGAAGGCTGGTGACCGGTAATATTCCTCCTTGTTCTCAAACATGTTCTCACAGGATAATAGAACCCAGTGACACTCATTTACAACTATCATGCAATATCGAGAGAGAGAGACACACACACACCACACACACACACATGATTGGCTTCTTTCAGTTTCTGTTTACTAAATCCACTCAAAAGGATTTGGTTGGCCTGGAGCTATGGTAGAAGACACTTGCCCAAGGTAACAAGCAGTGGGACTGGACCTGAAACCATGTGGTGGAGAGCAAACATCTCAACCACACAGCCAAGCCTGCATATATAAACAAAAACAATAATAAAAGTAGAGTATGTGCTCACTTTCTCTCTCTCTCTCACACACATACCCACAGATGTGTATCCATAGCAAACAGACTCAAACAGACGCATTGTGACACTGTGTAACATGGTTGGTTCATTTGAACTGTAGGTGCACTGCATCCAACACAGTTTCCAGCTTCTCTTTGCTCAATTTCATTCACAAGGCTTAGTCTTAGTAAAATGGCATGTAACCACCTTACATATAAATATGTATTCTTTGATTCTTTTACTCATTTCAGCAATTGGACTGTGGCCATACTGCAGCACTACTTTGAATAATTTGGTTGATCAGTTTAAGTCTTAGTTTTTTTATTGCTTTCAAAAGAATAAGAAACATCTAGCTTGCAAATAATATTTGTCTACCAAATTCACTCATAAAGCATTGGTTAACCCAGGGCCATTGTAGAAGACATCCAAAGAGCCAAACAATGGGACTGAACCTGAAATCATGTAGCTGCAAAGACAACTTCTTAACCACACAGCCATAAATAAATAAATGTGTGTGTGTGTGTGTGTGTGTGTGTAAGTGTAGCGTATGTGTGCACATAGCTACAAACCTACGCATGAATCTATGCAAATATAAATGTCTATATATGTATATGTTCTTTAATTAAGTTGGAACTATTTGTTAGAAGCGTTTTCATATATATATATATATAATATATATATATATATTTATATACCTGTATGGAATGATCGTCTGCAAGAATTAAACTTCTTATATATTTTAACAACTTGTCTCCTCCATTTTTAACTTAATTGATGAGTTTTATGGGACTTCATTCCATAAATTCACCATATATTATATACAAGTACTACTTCCATATCTTTGTAAATTTACACCTGTAAACTCCCAGAAAAGTATGAAGAATCAATATTAGAAATCTTTTTTTGGAAACCGCCAAATTAAAAGACAAATCCACATTCAATCTTTATACACCTATATATATATATATATATATATATATATATACACACATATATATATATATACACATATATATATTTAAATACAAACACACTCATGAGCCTGGGTACATACACACATAAAACCATACACACACAGGGTAACCTATACAAACAAACACCCACACATGAACAGTATTCACCCATGGCTTGCATGCAATTCATCAACAAAACTTATCAGAAGTCATTTGTAATTCATTTGAAATAGTAATTATATATTTTTACTGATTAGAGTAGTAAAGAGGGAAAAAAACCTCACACCACCACCACCACCACCACTATCATTACCATCTCCACCACCCTGTTGCTCAATTCATCCTGGGCCAAATGGTTCTAACAGTTGTAGGTGTAGCTGGATTGAGAGTATAATAAAATCATACAATTAACATTCCACACATAGCTTCTGTTAATGACATAGCAGTCTTTTACTATTGACAAACGGACAGACGTCAATGAGGTTGGCAGAGAGAAGGGTAAGGGGCTGTAACTGATATAATGAATAAAAAACATTAACCTTTCCCACAACTGGCCTTCCTGCAGGGGACCAAGGTTCAACTTTTGGCATGGGAAACCAAACCACACTGGCACAGCAGACTGGCATGAAGTGTTAAAATAATATCATTATCCTCATTGTTTTAATGTTCACTTTTCCATGCTTGCATGGGTCAGACAGAATTTGGTGAGGCAGATTTTTGGCAGTCTGACTGATACCCTTCCTGTTGCCAATCCTCAAATATTTCCAGGTATATTAATAGTTCCCCTGTACTTAATAAGACACATCAAGCTAAGTAAAATCACTGTCTTCCACATATACAGGCTTGTCCTTCAGGTGCTGGTGTCATCCAAACAAGAACCAGTGCCAGTACTGTTTTAATACACCCAAGCCAGTGGCATGTAAAAAGAACCCAGCAGAATCTGAAAAAGGTGATAAGTTGGCAGAAATGTTAGCACACCAGACAAATTGCTCAGCAGCATATTGTCTGTCTTTACGCTCTGAGTTCAAATTCTGCCGAAGTCGACTTTGCCTTTCATCCTTCCGGGGTCGATAAATTAAGTACCAGTTATGCACTGGGGTCGATGTAATCGACTTAATCTCATTGTCTGTCCTTGTTTGTCCTCTCTATGTTTAGCCCCTTGTGGGCAATAAAGAAATAAGAATCTGTTAAGTGGTTGGCATTAGGAAGGGCATCAAGCCATAGGAACCATGCCACAACAGACTGTTGGAATCTGGACAGCTCCATGTTAAATAGTCTAACCCATGCCAGCATGGAAAGAGGATGCTAAACAATGATGAAAAAATGAATGACATTACTTTGTATAACAGACACACCTGTTTATAGCTATCACAGAATATCAGGGTAAGGAAACAGTAACACATACACACACACACTAATGGGCTTGTTTTTTATTCAGTTATGATAAAAACAATTTTGATGGGTTACTCTATACTTTTGTAAAGTACAAAATTATTATTCTTATACAAAAATGTTGACAGTAACCTTAAAGTTTTGACCAGCTAAGCCATGTTAACAGGCTTCTTTCAGTGTCTCCCTAGCAAAGTTACTCAAAATGCATTGTTTAGCCTGAAGTGGGATTTCTTCTGATTCCTTATATACATTCTGTGTTCAAATTTTGCCACAGTCAGCTTTGCTTTTCATCCATTTGTGGGGTGGGTGGGAGTAAAATAAAGTACCCATCAATATTGGAATCAATGTAGTTGACTGAAAAATTGTTGACCTTGTGCCGAAATGTGAAATCATTATTAGAACTAGATGTGGTTACTATCATCATCATTACATCTGAACAAGGAAATTGCTAACAATTATCTTCTAATCTACAGAACTGCCACTTTCTGAACATCATCATCATCATCATAACTAGGAGAGAACTAGAGTTGGAAGCATCATCATATCAACAATTCTAATAAAGTCCAATTCATCATCATCATCACTATCATGATTGTTTAACATCTGTTTTCCATATTGACACGGGTTGGATAGTTTGACAGGAGGTGGCCATCTGGAAGGCTGCACCAGGCTCCAGTCATCTGTTTTAGCATGGTTTCTATAACTGGATGCCCTTTCTGTTGCCAACCAAGTTACAGAGTGTACTAGGTGCCTTTTATGTGGTGTTAGCACATGCTGATGCATACTTACCAAAACTCATTGTTATTGTTCTTTAACCTGAGGTTAGTGCTTATCAAGTTGACTTATTATCACAGACTTTCAAGCTAATCCCTGTCATCACTTTCCCTTTGAAAACCCAAACTATCATCATCATCTACCAACTCATCACAATGATTCTTACTGTCCTTTCTCACATGATAGGGTTTTTTTTTTTTTCCAACAACGAATGTGCAGTGCCCTGAACATTTTCACAGTCCCCTAGATAGGAGGGAGGAAAATATTTCCAGGCTTGAAAGCTGGTTTGAATGTTTACAGACTAGATTCTGCTATGGGTGACACTCTTAAGTCTACCACACCCACATTGTTAAAAATATTATATTTCAAACACACATGGTTCTCCTAGTGGTTGCAAGGGAGAAAATCATTTCTTTATAACATTTGGTGGGATTACAAATTTAAGTCTGAAATTAAAGAATTATAAAGAAAAAGCTGCATAGAATTCACATATTTGTTTATTTTTGTTTATTATACTTGTTATGTAGTTCTATGATTTATCAACCAGGCAGAATATACAGCAGCAGAAGTTGGCTCCATCCAATGGTAGCCTGCATTAGCATAGAAAAAAACCCATTTAATCATAAGTAATTTATATATTTGTATTTTTGTTTCTTTTTTTAATGTTAATTTTTATTTTCTAAACATTCTGTAAAGAAACTAAAGACATATTTAGAATTTGGAGCTAATACACACAGAAGTTGATTAAATTAACTTTATATATATATATATATATATATATATATATATATACACACACACACATACACAGAGATATATGATCCATTGCATAAACTGTGTGTGTAGAAACCTGTTGAATTAATTAATCTCTCAGCTTTGTTATTCTTTACTTCATGAGGGCCTCAAAGAGCAATGGGTTCTGTTTAAGCTCTTTAGAAGTAAATATGTAAATATTAGCAATCAGTGTAAGTGTTTGTAATTGGAAAAGAAACTTTACCAGAGACCACAACAATGAAGTGTTATGACTTCAGGCAAAAAAAACAAAAAAGTACAATAGCCTTCCCCTACAAGTAAAATAATCTTTCTTCCTGAAAAATAGCTAAACATTTTGCACTTAAGAGGGTAGATTGTATAACACTGGGGTTGTATTATATTCAATGTATTGAAGGCTGAGAGACAATTCAGACAGGATTGAAATAAGATTAACTTTTATGTTTGTATGTGTTTAACAATCTATTTATTAAATAGATAAAACATGCTTATATTTAAACAAACCACTATGGTAGAAATAAAGGGTATATGAAAGGGTACTGGCTGCTCAAACTGTTATCTTATTTCATATATGAAAGACAACAGTTTGAACAGCCTTTTGGGCAACACATTTGATGTTGTGTTGAAGATAACAGTCTGAGCAACTATTTGAATAACACATTGATGTATTGCTTAACCCTTTAGTATTTAAACCGGCCATATCCGGCCAAAATATTTAATCTGTTTTATGTTCAAACTGACCAGATCCAGGCTCTCACACCTACCCTACAATGCTATTATGCATTAAATAATTGCACCATCAAGATCTTGAAGATATGAGATAATGTATGATTAATTCAAATCAATGTGAATCAATAAGCATTACGTTTAGAATAATCTGAACACCAAAGGGTTAAATGTAAATGAGCATCTCCTATTTCTTACTAGACTGTCAGCATTATCACCATATAAAGTCCACTTTTCCACACTTGCATACATCAGACAAAATTTGTTGAGGCAAATTTTCTAAGGCCAAATGGTCTTCCTGTTGTCAACCCTCATTTGTTTACAAGGATGGATATATTTCTCCATGGTCAGACATGTTTTTCATGGAAGACTGTAAATGAACAACATTACTTGTATGATGATGATGATGCTTGTTTGTACACATCACATGATGTCAAGACATGGGTATGCACAAACACACATGCATAAAATTGGACAGGCAGTGAAATTTTATGGATTATGTAGAAAGCAAGGATTTTCACTGACAAATTTGTTTATCCAAATTTGACTCCTTTAAGAGTGCTTAAAACATATTTGCCTGGATTTTTAATCCCTTTTCTTTCGATATATACATATATATATAGGCATGGCTGTGTGGTAAGACGTTTGCTTCCCCACCATGTGGTTGCAGGTTCAGTCCCACAGTGTGGTATCTTGGGCAAGTGTCTTCTACTATAGTCTCAGGCCAACCAAAGCCTTGTGCGTGAATTTAGTAGATGGAAACTGAAAGAAGCCCATCATATATACATATATATTTATGTGAGTGTGTGGGTCTTTGTGTCTGTGTTTGTCTCCACATCATTGCTTGATAAGAAGAAATCCTGGGGTTAATTTCTCCAATTAAAAAAAACCCTTTTAAGGTGGTGCTCCAGCATGGTTGCAGTCAAATGACTGAAACAAGTAAAAGAATAAAATAAAAAATATTTTTATCATGATGTTTTAAGTGGTGGGTTGTAGCTCCATTTTTCCTGTATAACTTTTGCCTATCATTTTTGAAACTTGAATAAATTTTAACTCTTATGGCGATGGAGTGCCAAACAGAAATAAAAAATGAACATTTTTGACACTTGTTTCTCTTTGCTTTCAGTCAAAGTTCTAAAGCTCCTAGAGCCTCCCAAGATATTTGTTCTGTGTATGATGAAGGCACTACTACTAAAATAGTAGTATTGAAATGCTTCAAGAAAGGAAAGTTTGGCCTCACATACTCTGCATTTCAACCAACCTGTTCAGTTCAATGAGAAACAACTGAATGAGCTCATCCACACAGATCTGTGCCAATCCACAAGAGAACTGACCCAGCAAATAGGAAGCTTTCATGCTACTAATACCTATCGAATTCATTTGATAGGTTAAAGACCAAAAACTCAGTGCATGGGTTGCCACATGCTCTGAACAAAAGAGACAAACTCCAACAATCCTTTATTAGCACTGGTTTGCTCACTTGACACCAAGCTATTCATGGTAAAACAGGAATTCCTTTACCTCTCTGTCACCAGCAATGGAAAACAGTGTCTTTGTACCAGTATGAAGCAGATAAAAGAGTGACCAAAGTCCTAACATGCAAGCAACACCTCAAGCCAAGTCAGAGCTGCATGCAAAACACAATGCAGTCAAATATCCATTAAAACAGTGGTCCTATATGGCCCTGAGGATCCATATAAGATTTTTGGGGATCCAAACAACAAAACAGTAAATTGGAGATCTACAATAGTATTTTAAGGGCCCCTGAAAAAAATTTTGAGTTTGATATATGTATTGGTATGTATTGCAAGAGACAGATAAGTTTCTTTCTTTAATGTTTACATAGTTCAACTTACAAGGGTTGAAAAACAAAATTGGATGGCTATGGGAACCTACCAGAATAAAATAGTAATCAAAGGAGTCTATAGATAAAAAAAAATGGTTGATAACCCCTGCACTAAAGTCCTTTTTCCCATTCATCCCTTCTTAATGTCTCTCATCTTGACTCTCTCATATATATATATATTTATATATATATATAAAGTTAATCCAAACATGAAAACACAAAGAGAAAATATATATATGAATGTGCGTGGGCTCCTGGTCATATGAAACTTCCAAATGGCCAGAGCTGCAATGAGAGGCAGAAATAAGGCATTGCTGTTTTAGCTCTTCCAGGTCTGTCATGATCAAGGAACTTATCAAAAGTATTTCAGCCATGACAATCACATTTATGTTTCAGGGATCCTGTAGGGGTAGATATAAAGTGGTGGGGTGGCAGCAAGAAGGATGGGAGAGAGAGAGAGAATGGCAAATAATGATAGAAGCAAGGTGTGATGTGTGTGTGTGTGTGTGTGTAGAAAGAGAGAAGGAGAGAGGAAGGATAAGATAAAGGGAGGAGAGTGGGGAAGGGAGAAGCTGGCATGGAATGAGTCAGAGAACAGGAACTAACATGCAAATGATTATTATAAGCAAGTAAATAAAGATGAAAACAAACATGTTGTCCCCCCCCCCATCACCACCAGTTACCCAGCTAACATTTAACCCAGAAAAAATAACAAACTAAAATAAATAAATAAAAATTTTAAAAGGCATAAGGGAGGAGGAGGAGATATTTTTCTGAATGAACACTCCTTTTATTTCTCAATGGCATAACCAGATGATGTGTGTGTGTGTGTGTGTGTGAGAGAGAGAGAAAGAGAGAGAGAAGGGAAAGAAAAAGAAGGGAAAAAGGGGAGGGGGGAAACACCACTAATTTCAGACACATGTTGAGTAGCAATTAATAACTGTACTTTAACAAATATAAACCACTACCACCAACACTGATACCACAACCATTACTATTGCTAATCACACTGAAAACTCTTCTGATGAAAGAATGAAAGAACAACAATAACAAATTATAATGAAGTTAATTATACAAAATAATTTTTGCAAGAATTATAAAAGAAGAGCTAAATTACCCCATATCACACCCACTCAGTCACCTGCCCCATCTGCCATTCTACTATTGCCTTCTGTGTGTTTGTAAGGACACACAGACACAAGTAAAATAAACAAATAAATAAATAAATAAATAGACCTTTGCCTTCAATTCCAAATGATCAAGGAAAAAAAGTACAAAGCAATAATTTCACAAATTATGATTATTATTATTATTATCATTGTTGTTGTTGTAATTGTTAATAATAATATCGAGTAGAAAGGTAATTATGGCTAAAACATTTGTAAAATTACTTAGCAATAATAATAACATATATACATCACTGTTTATGAGTGTGTGTGTTTATTCAAGTGCCCCAACCCCATCTCCATTCCGCCTTCGTTTATGTTACTATGCTGAAAATGTACATAGGGCCATGCCTTGCCCCATGAAACTACAGAACACAGGACTGTGAAAACCTTCTCTGGGTCAAAAATATGAAAGGTGCTGTTGTTTGTTCTATGTCAAGTATATTCTCTTGAAGCTGTCACAACTGTTTGTTATGTTCTCATCCCTCAAGTCAAATCTAAACTCCATTCAACATCTCTTTGCACTCCTCACCCCTCACACACACACACAGAGTACAACAATGCCTTGATGTTGAAAGGACTATGACACCTCATCATCTGTGAGAGAGCATCTGTATGGTCAATCAGCCTGCTAGAAATAGTAGCCAAATTTCCTTCAAACCAAACTCACATTGAATAATGCAGTCCAATGTGCACTTTTTCCTTGGAAGAAAAATTAAACAGGAAGGGCATGGCTGGAATAGCTTTGGTCTACTTAACAGTTTAGCATTCATATTTATTCACATTGTTTCATAGCTTTAAGATTCAATAATGTGACCTTTAATTTTTAGAATGATATTGCAAGATAGGTGTGAGAGGCTGGATCTGGCCAGTTTGAACATAAAACAGGTGGAATATTTTGGCTAGATACAGCCCAGTTTAAATGCTAAAGGGTTAAATAGGGTTGGCTTGGAGGCCAAAAACAATAACAACCATTTTCTTCACTTTTGTTACGTAACTTCTAAGTTTTATCAACAATGGGTAGGTGCAGGTTGGAAGAATGGATAAGGTATGGAAATGTTAACCGCTGGAATCATTTCATCTGCAGCAAAACACTCCATTTTATAAAATAATTATTAGTAGGCGCAGGAGTGGCTGTGCGGTAAGTAGCTTGCTTACCAACCACACGGTTCCGGGTTCAGTCCCACTGCGTGGCACCTTGGGAAAGTGTCTTGTACTATAGCCTCGGGCCAACCAAAGCATTGTGAGTGGATTTGATAGACGGAAACTGAAAGAAGCCTGTCATATATATATATATATATATATATATATATATAATAATGAAGGGTGAAATTAATTAATTTGGAAAAATTATCAATTACACCAAGTAGTCTTCGGCATGTAAAACTTGATTTCCTTAAAACTTGATTTCGAAACGTACGTCCGTGGATAACTAAAAAAATGTATGATAGATTGCAGTCAATTCATTCTCTCTTACCTGTTTGTGCCTTCCAAATGCTGTTTTTACTGAGATCTCCCTTTTTAGTAGAAGAAATAGCTATAACCCTTTGACTGCTATTTCTAAATTCGGTATGTGGTAAGGCAACTCGTTGCTAAACCCTTATTGCTTAGTATTACTTAAATTTCCTCGAATGAGGCTTTTACATGCCGAAGACTACTTGGTGTAATTGATAATTTTTCCAAATTAATTAATTTCACCCTTCATTATTACGGATAACCATATTTTATCTCAGTGATGACCACAGCATCTTGTTTTGGCTACACGCGGGTGGGAAGGGGCTGTTGACACAATCGTTTCATTCACAAATTGAATTCGGTGATACCAGTTGCGGGTTCTAGCTCGCTCTGATACTGAGTGGAGTTGGTGCCTTCTGGTATCTCAAAATTCAATATATAATCATTTATGATTAGTATTCTACGCTGAAGAGAAAAGAAGTTTCGGTAAGATAGAATTATTTATTATTTAATATTTAATATTTAATTCGTATGCTTTCCTTAAAATTGATTTCGAAACGTACGTCCGTGGATAACTAAAAAAATGTATGATAGATTGCAGTCAATTCATTCTCTCTTACCTGTTTGTGCCTTCCAAATGCTGTTTTTACTGAGATCTCCCTTTTTAGTAGAAGAAATAGCTATAACCCTTTGACTGCTATTTCTAAATTCGGTATGTGGTAAGGCAACTCGTTGCTAAACCCTTATTGCTTAGTATATATATATATATATATATATGTCATATATATATATATATGTGTGTCTGTGTGTGTGTGTGTTTGTCCCCCCAACATCGCCTGACAACCGATGCTGGTATGTCTACGTCCCTGTTACTTAGCGGTTCGGCAAAAGAGACCGATAGAATAAGTACTAAGCTTACAAAGAATAAGTCCTGGGGTCGATTTGCTTGACTAAAAGGCAGCGCTCCAGCATGGCCGCAGTCAAATGACTGAAACAAGTAAAAAGAGTAAAGAGTAAAGAGTATAGGCACAGGCATGGCTGTGCGGTAAGGAGTTTGCTTCCCAACCACTTTGTTCCATGGCACCTTGAGTAAGTGTCTCCTACTATAGCCCTGGGCTGACCAAAGCATTGTGAGTGGATTTTGTAAATGGAAATTGAAAGAAGATCTTTGTGTATATTTGTGTGTGTGTGCGTGTGTGTCTTTGTGCCTGTATTTGTCCCCCCATTACTGCTTGACAACCAGTGTTGGTGTGTTTATGTCCCTGTAACATAGTGGTTCAGCATAAGAGACTAATAGAATAAGTACTAGGCTTCAAAAATAAGTCCTGGAATCGATTTGCTTGACTAAAATCCTTCAAGGCAGTGCTTCAGCATGGCTGAAACAAGTAAAAGAATAACAGAAACAGTATTAGTACCAAAAAGTAATATTTATCCCCACTTAAAAGTGGACGCTATGTTATAGCACAAAATACTACAATAGTTACCATAAGAGAAACTCTCATATCAGCTTAAGAGTGTTTATATGCACCAAAACCCAATATGAGAGTTACTCTCACAGTAACTACCACAGTATTATGTATTCTAACACAACATATTGCTTCATTTTATATTTTCTCAGTTCACCTAGATGTCAAGAATATTACTTACTTTTCATCCATTCAGTGTGAACAAAAATTGTACCAATGTGGTGGATTGGAGCAATTCTTAGCTGATGAGCTGCCTTGTTGCATGTATTTCTTCAAATATTATCAATGGAACTTTTGTCAGAAGTTGCAACTGACAGAAAGAGTATCAGCAATTTGGAAAACTAATGGAAACATAGTTCTTTTGACTCAGTTGGAAGAACAAATAATGACTTTGAGGGCGCCACCATCATTTCTGTTATGAAAGTGGAGAAACCCTTCCTCTAATGACATCTTACTTACTATTTGTTGAAACGGCTTCTTGTTTCTTATCCCATAACACTAGGGAATCTGTTTCTCTTCCAATTACAGACACATAATATGTAATAAACAGGCTAACATACAGATAAATTCCAACTTTCACTATTTCTTCCCATATCATTGTTACATGTATTGTATACGCCTATATTTTCCTCCACCTTACTGGTTTATTGCCTAACACGAACCTGCACTCCATCAACAAATCTGGACGCTAGTTTGCAGTAGGTTGTCTTTTAAAGATGCCTCATTATATGAGTCCCTTACCTAACTCTTTACTTCTATGCTACACAACACATACCAGTGTTATGTGAATGTTGGCATGTGCTAAAGCATCCTTCAGCTTACATTTACACATACTCTTTTACTTATTTCAGTCATTTGACTGTGGCCATGCTGGAGCACCGCCTTTAGTCGAGCACATCGACCCCAGGACTTATTCTTTGTAAGCCTAGTACTTATTCTATTGGTCTCTTTTGCCGAACCACTAATTAACGGGTACGTAAACACACCAACCATCGGTTGTCAAGCGATGTTGGGGACACACACACAAACACATATGCATACACACACACACACACATACATATATATATATATTTATTTACATATATAAAATGGGCTTCTTTCAGTTTTCGTCTACCAAATCCACTCACAAGGCTTTGGTCAGCCCAAGGCACTTGCCCAAGGTGCCACGCAGTGGGAATGAACCCAGAACCATGAGGTTGGTAAGTAATGCTACTTACCACATGTGTAAAATCAGTTCACCCTTTCAATTTGTAAAGTGGATGTTGCACAGGTATCAATGATAACTACCTGTTATATTTTTTACCCTTTTGACACCAACTCACTTGAGATTGTTCTTGATCCTTCCATACAAACATCCTGTTTAAAGTGATCTAAATTAAAACTTTTCATCAAAATCATGCTATGTTCCAAACATTAGCTAAATAATGACAGTTATTTCATTAAAATTCTTCATTATTTGCAAAACCAATATCAACAAAGGCAGTGTATTTTAACAGAAATAAGCTAACAAAAGAGTGAATATCATCCTCAGACGGAATTGATGTGTCACATTGTGTGACAAAGCTGGCCCTGTGAATTACAGATACTCCCAATTCAATAGGTTTCCATATAGCTTTCATGCATCCAATTTCACTCATGAGATTCAGGTTGGTCTGAGGTTGTGGCAGAAGGTACTTCCTCAAGATACCATGCAACACAATGAAATCTGAAATCTCATGATTCTAAAGCAACTGTGTTAACCATTCGTCCACAACTGAACTCAAAATGTATATGCATAGATAACACATACAGAAGAACAAATGTGTGATCAACATATTGGAAGGTGACATGCTTTAGTTCTTGGAACTTGTAATATATTAGAAATGTAGTGTGAGATACAGGAGCAGATATTCAAAACATGATAAAACGCACACAGAAGTTCATAGAAAGAATAAGTATATTAAATTAACTGATTTATATGTGGCGTGAAAATATTTTGAACACTTTCCCTTCTTTGGAGAGTGAGAGAACAGATATTGAAACCTATCAGTTGTCACTATGAAGAGGATGTTAGAATAGCAAGATTTATAATAATCGAACAAATTTGACTCTAAAGGCCGGTAAATCAGATCTCAACTGGTTAGAAATGACTTCATTTCTTTTTCTTTTTCCCCCCATTTTTGTATGTGATTTGATTTTAAAAATTGATTGGATGTGCATGTGAAAAGTGGAATATTAATAGACTTATAGATACACTTGACTTGTAATGACAAGTTAGGAAGACAACATTTTAATATGCTACAGTTGCAGATATTTTGGGTGTTTGACAGTCACCTTATAAGATTTCTCGAGAAGATATCTAGAAAAAAAGAAGGCTGAAAGTAGTAGGTGAAAATGTTTATGTGTATATAAGTAATATATTGACAGGGTGGGGAGGTATAGATGTTGATGTTGCAAAAGCAAAGCTGACACACAGGGTGTGCATGTGTGTGTGTAAGAGGGTTGGAATTAGCAAAAACATATTCAGCAATCTTCCATCTATTTTGATATTTGATTTTCCACAAGATGAATTTTGTTGTCAGAATTTTCATATCTAATTTGGTGTTGTATGTGGTGTGAAACAGTGCCCCACCCCTGCAGGTGCATAGAAAAGCATCCACTGGTATTTCCTGTTCTTTAAGAATCTTTTGCTGTTGGTGCAGAAGTGATGTACCAGACTTGGGTCCACAGACACAGTTTCTAGTTACTAAAGAACCTCTTCATCCAATAAAGTATTCAGTTCCTTTTTTTCTAATGCAGACTTCCTCTTTGATATGCAAAACCAATGCCACAGTGACATTCAATGTCAGACTGTCAGACTGGCCAAGGAGCTAGAAAATGTAGTCTCCTCTTATTTCTTAAATATTTTTGTTACCACATTTCCTTTAAAATATGCTGCCTTTGTTTCAATTAATTTTGAAAATAAATGAAGAATTTACTAAGATAAATGTCATTATTCATCTGGTGTTTGGAACATAAATTAACATGAAATTTTAGTGGAAAGTTTTAATTTATATTACTTTAAAACAGGAAGTTTGCATCATAGGACCACAGGTGGTCTTTGAGAGGTTGGTATCAAAAGGATTAAAGCTACTTCTGTATCCCAAATTTCATCTCCCTGAAAGTAGCTATTTCAACAGAAGGGAATAAAAAATTACTGTCTTCTTTTTAAACCTTTCGTTACCAACCCGGCTGAAACCGGCTCTGGCTCTTTAGTACAGATGTCTTGTTTTCATAAGTTTTGAATTAAAATCTTCCACCAAACCTTGGTCACAATTTATGTTCCTAACACTAGCTAAATGATAACTAAGTTATTTTACCAAATTCTTTGTTATATTAAAAGTAATTGAAAGAAACACAGAGCATCTCAAAATAAATACAGTAATGAAAGGGTTAATGTTATTTGGTAGATTTTGAAAATAAGGGAAAGCAAATACCAAGACCTTTACAACCATTAATGTCCCTGACCTTCAGGATGTATCAGTATGGTCAATGCTTACCTTGAATTTCTATAAGTTGATGTTTAAATGGGTAGAAAGAGGCTACTAGAGAAATATATTAGAGGAGAAAGGGCCGCATTCATGACTACTTTCTCAGGGTTTCCAAGGTTGGTAGGAGGAGGTCTGGGATGAATGCTTGAGTGGATTCTGCTAAAGGAAAACATGGGCCATGTGAAAATATTAAACTGGGTAATGAATTAAGCCTCCTTCCCAAAGAAATGTTTGTGTGTTACATCTGTATCAGCTCAACTATGTGAGCAATATTTGCAATATAAAAGAGAGTTTGTTCATGTGAATAAGAGAGAGAGCACTTGTATGTGTGAGAGAGAGAGAGTTTGTATGTGAGATTTGTTTATATGAATAAGAGAGGGAGAGAGAGAGAGGGAGAGAGAGAAGCTAAGACAGAGGTTGTGTAGGTGCAAAAGTGTTTATATATGCAAGTGTGTGTTTATCTGTGTAAATGAAAGTTTGAAAATGCTTGTAATTGAGAGAGAGTGAGTATATATTAATGTGTAAGAAAGAGTTTGCTTGTGTGAGCAAGAGAGAGAGAGAGAGCATGTATGTGCATGTAAGAGAGGGTTAGTGTGTGCAACAGAGTTTATGTAAGCATGAGAGCATTTGTATGTGTAAGAGAGTGTTTGTGTGAATACATGTATATATTTTTGATGAAACTATTTTCTTCTTAATGAAATACTCAGCTGTTAAAAAGTTAAATAAACATTACTAAGTTTAACAAAAAAACTTGTGTTTTATATCACTGCTGATGTCAGCTGTGATCATAGAAACACAGTCACTGCCTAGATACACAGATAGATGAACATCAGAATGATGTACGATTGATACATAATGAAGAATTGACATAACTATTACAACTTCAAACACCCATCACCATCATTATCATTATTATTATAATTATTATTACTATTTTTATGGGGGTGGTATTGAAAATATGTGTAGATATCCCAATTTTGGAGGGAAGTCGTGACAAATCCTTAATCTTAGCGACAATCTCAAGGCGGGTAAATAATATGGGATGGAAGAGAGATAGCATTGATGGTATCTGGAAATATTTCTATGATTGAGTCATTGAGAAAATATTCTGACAACAAGTAGACTAGAGTTTCTGATGTGGTGTGCACTATGTTTTCACCAATGTCAATATAATAACAGTAATGGAATGACAGAGATATTACACAAAGGTATGAATGAGCTAACAAAGGAGTAAAGTTTGAACCTATGACCATATGATCAATAGTTCAGTGCCTTAACTTTATAGTTAGTATTTCTTGATAACTTAATAATTTGATTCTTGATAATTTAATTTTTAATAACAATGATCTTTGAATGTTGAGCCTCACAAAGGTGATGACAAGTGACCAAAACCTTGGTGATATGTTGTGCTTGAGAAGACTCATCAAACCAAGTGAAACTATAGTTGTGACCATTGCCAGTGTCATGTAAATGGCATCCATGAATCGCAGTCATGGCTGTTACCGGCGTCATGTAAATGGCACCTGTGCCAGTGGCAATGAAAAAGCACCCATTACACTCTCAGAGTGATTGGTATTAGGAAGGGTATCCAGCCATAGAAACCATGCCAAATCAGATTGAAACCTGGTGCAGCTCTCCAGCTTACCAATTCCAGCCAAACCATCTAACCCAAGCCAGCATGGAAAGTGAACATTAAATGATGATGATGCTGATGGTGATAAGTGTCAAAACCTGTAAAGTGGACAATGGATAATAAAACCTAAAGGTAAAAAAAATAAATGTACAAGGCTTGAAATATAAATTGTAAATATTTGTAAGGTTTTGAGATAAAAGTTATGTGAGTCTAATGTCTCTTTTGTGGTCCTGTAGCATTAAGTCAGTGATGTAAATTCTGGTTTAAAAGAAACCTTATAAACAAGGGACATTACTGGCAATAATGGGAGTATGAGATATTACTGGGTACAACAAAGAGGATTGTAGGATAGGGGGAAAACAACAAAGGGCTGCTCTAACAATACAAAGTGAACAACAATCATTTCCTCTTAGAAGTCAAGATAATGCCCCCCACCCCACCCTGAAATTTATTATTTTTTTAATTTCTCTCTCTCTCTCTCTCTTTTCTCTTGGCATTGAAGAGGTCAGAAATACCAGAAGTGCACTCAAACAATGCATTAATAATAACCTCATTACAGACATTTCTATAGGGCAGTGTGATCTAACACA
The DNA here is from genome assembly GCF_006345805.1 of Octopus sinensis. Taxonomy (NCBI): domain Eukaryota; kingdom Metazoa; phylum Mollusca; class Cephalopoda; order Octopoda; family Octopodidae; genus Octopus; species Octopus sinensis. Next base: position 54,290,475 of record NC_043006.1, on the reverse strand, counting down.
GGAAGGCATTTTGAGAGAGAAGGGTGTGTAAATGCTAGCAACAAAGAACAGTAGTGGAATGTGTAAGCAGTATATGTCAGATCAGTGCGACCAACAAGCTTCTAAGCCATTATTAGTATTCGGTAGTTGTTGGCTATGAGAGTTTGTCAAGTCATTTATTTACTGTTTAGCCCTCTGGAGATATAATAACTAAGGAAGAAAATTGTCATCAAATGTCATTGTTATGCTTAAACATTTTGTACAGTATTATCCCACAATGGTAAATGGTTTAACAACTTAATGTTTCTCTCGTGATCAAATTATCTATGCTCCGGCTATTCACTGTCACTCACAGTTTAGTATGGATACACACCAAGAAGAGATAAACTTCAGAATTCAACATTACAATTGTAGTATACAACTTCCTTTTAAGTCCTTGTTTCTATCAAGAAAATCACAGCCAGTAAGTTTCAAAATAATCAAGAATTTGAAAGGGATTATGGATTTACTCTTTACTTGTTTCAATCATTTGACTGCGGCCATGCTGGAGCACCGCCTTTAATCGAGCAACTCGACCCGGGACTTATTCTTTTGTAAGCCCAGTACTTATTCTATCGGTCTCTTTTCCCGAACTGCTAAGTAACGGGGACATAAACACACCAGCATCGGTTGTCAAGCAATGCTAGGGGGACAAACACAGACAGACAAACACACACACGTATATATATATATATACATATATACGACGGGCTTCTTTCAGTTTCCGTCTACCAAATCCACTCACAAGGCTTTGGTCGGCCCGAGGCTATAGTAGAAGACACTTGCCCAAGGTGCCATGCAGTGGGACTGAACCCGGAACCATGTGGTTGGTAAACAAACTACTTACCACACAGCCACTCCTGTGCCTAGTTCATTTATCGTATTTTTTACTTGTTTCGCTCACTGAACTGCAGCCATGTTGGCACACGAACATGAAGGGTTTTAGTCAAACAAATTTGGTACTTACTCTGCTAGTCTTTTATGCAGAACTATTAAGTTATGAGGATGTTAACAAACCAACAACAGTTGTCAAACGGTGGAGGGAACACACACACACACACATACAGTAGGCTTCCACACAATTTCCATCAACCAAATTCCCCAACACTTTCCCAAGGTACAGCACAGTAGAAATGAACTCAAAACCATATGGTTGCAGACTGAGCTTCTTAAACTACACAAACAATTTTAAGTATTACTAGATTGTTCTTTAGTCACTAGTTAACGTTGATCCAGTAGACCTATGATGAAAGGTAATCCAGTCATACCATTCCACTTTTTTCCTTCTTTTTTTAAACTATTTTCTTGTCCTGACATTTTATCTAAGAACACATTATCAAAAGTTGGGAGATTTACGTGTTAATTCTAGATGATCAAGTATCTACATAAAGATTACGCTGTTGGCTCATTAATAATAAATGGTTATAAAGATGTTCTCTTCTAAAACTATATTGAAACTGTTCCTGCTGAAATCTCGTGTTATCATTCAGGTAACAAAATTTTAATACAAGAATGGTTTGGAGTTATTCTTTGATGAATTAGTATTGAAAGAATTTTAGCAGCTGCACATACAATGAACATATAAGTAAAAACTGATAGAACAGTATAATATGAGTAATGAAGGAGAAAGATAGAAAAATGGTAAAGAAAGAAATTCATAAAATATTCCCTCATTATGAATACAGTAAGCTCTCGTATATGGAATATAACAACATATATCCTTACAAGTGTACAAATATGACAAACTGCACCAAAAGCCAAACCATTAACTCCAGCCAAATATCTTGAATGCTTGATTTCGTTCATATATAAACTTAGATATGTTTCAACCAAAGATTGGTCCAGGCCATGTCTAACAAAATAGCACTACCCAATAGGATTATCTAAATCTTTTAAAGTCAAGTTTTGTGGTATCATGGTCCATTTTTGTTGGGTGAGTTGTATCCAGGTAAAGGTGGCTTATCTGGTAGTCCTTGAAGAAATTTCTCCACATTCCGTTTACAGGTGATGGAATCCTTTTCCTCTTTGATCTGTTTTGGGACATTATTAAATAGGGTAGGACCTGTTGAGGAAAAAAAATTGTGTTGCAATGTATTTATGTGCTGTGATCCTGAATTGGGGAGGGGACGTATGGCCCTGTGGTCCTAGCCTTGGATGAATTTTGAAGCTAATGTTGAGATTGTTTGGGCATTACTGGCAGTATATTCTCCACATGATGCAAATGATGTATTGCTCACGGCAACACTGGAGAGAGTAGAGTTTCAGTATTTTAAGGTAATTGAGATCAGTCATGCCCTTAATTCGTATTAAAGCCTTTTGATTTGGACCAGTCTGATCTGGTCAGGACTGGCTTGAACCAGTCTGATCTGGTTTTGACCAATCCAAACCAGTTTGAAGAAGATGATGATGTTTGATGAAATGTTTGACTGATATGACCAGTCTGATCCAGTTTGACCTAGTTTGGATTGGTTTGATTTGGTTTGAACCAGTTAGGACAGGTTGTTTGATAAAAATGTTTAATGAATGCTGCTGGTCTGATCCAATTTGGATTTGTCTGATCTGGTTCTGACCAGTCTGTACCTTTCTTATCCAGAATAGATGATGTTTGATGAAAATGTTTAACCAACTGAAATTTCCAAGATAATTAATAAGCAAAAACTCCTTTTTTAGACTGTAATATACTTAGACAGGTGTTTGAAATATAAAAAAAAATAAATAAGCCCAATAAGTTAAGTTTGGTGAAGTTTTTGGACAATACAGATAATGTAGACAAGGTGGTGCTCTAGCATGACCACAGGTGCATGGCTGAACAAGTAAAAGAGCATAGAGTGGGTCCAGTTTTGAAAACAAAGAAAAGAAAGCAATAAACATGTTTGATTTTATTCGATCTCATTAGCAAAGAAAAATTTATTCAGATGACAAAACTTTTCTTATTATTTTGAATATACTTGCCCACTCTAAATATAGATTCATTCTGACTGGGCACAGGGCCAATTTTAATAGAAAAAGGGCTATAGCCTGTATTATCAGTCTCAAAGAGAGTTCAACTAGAACACAAAGATAGCTAATCCTTTTTCAAAACGCAAGGACTCAGAAGGCCAGTTCTTATCTCTAGGTTTCTCAACATTAAGCAGATGTTAGAGAAATCTCTTGCTTTCTCCTAGGAAACTTTTATTATAAGTAACTTTTCCCATGCGAGGAATTAAGCTTGGCACTGCAAGATAGAAAAACACTTGCCAATTCTACAGAATAACTACAGCAATGGATTACAGATTGCAACTGTATTACCTACTTACCACTAAGCAAGCCAATAAAAATGATTCAACGTCTGACTTGTCAGAAATAATAGTAAAATTAGTAAAATCTCCCTCAAGTGAAACTGTATCATCTTGAAAGAACAGACTAGGTAATGTGCTCTATGACATCCTATACTTCGGGGAGAAAAAAAAGTGCCATGGCCTGCTATAACTGACCAAAGATCTGCTTAATCAAGGTTGGCCTAGAGCTAGCTAAATAATAACTTATAGCTAGATGAACTGAACCATAACACAATGCCAGCGTCAATACACTAGTACCTCATCAACTTAGTATACCATTAGAAGTGTGTATATATATTCTTTTATACATTTCAGTCCTAAGGCTGTGGCCATGCTGGAGCACTGCCAGCGTAATCACCTTTTCAATGGCAAATCTCATGTGATTGGCTTTTGGTGAAGGAGGGAGTTTGACACTGCTGCCCTCTTTTGAGTCTCCTGCCTTGATATTGGTTCATCTGGGACCTTGGATAGCAGGAAGTCAAGCTGTTTCTTGAAAACATCTACCCCAACTCCATGAAGATCCCTCAGATATTTTGGCAAAAGTGTTAAATAGCTGTGGGCCCTTGAATCCCAAGCTATTGCAGTACATGGTCCTCACTCTAGATGGGACAGCTGGGACCTTTAGAACAATGCAGTGATGTCCAGTTTGGGGTCTGATATAGCTTTCAATTCCAAAGTTTGGTGCCAACCCCTCCAGTACCTTCCATACATATATCACTGCATACCTCTCCCATCTCTGCTCCAGGGAGTAGAGTCACAGCTCTTTCAGTCTCTCGCAATATCTCAGCTATTCCATTGAAGCAATCTTCCCTGTGTAACATCACTGAACTGCCTCAATCTGACACTGTAGAGTGACCACAGTTGAGGGCTCTCAACTGTGGTCACCCTACATTGTCAGATTTTCATATATCTTATATAAGATTCTATCTCAATTTTGGAATCAAAAGCTATGCTGTTCACGGAACTAGACAGCTCTGCATAGCAAAGATCTCGACTTCATCTAGAAGAATGGCCCAGTACTGCAACAGCTCGAGTTTTAAGAGGTCCACAATTAATCAACACTGCTAAACAGCCTCAGAAATTTGCGAACAGTCGATGAGAAGGGCTTCAAAAGAAAGTCTGGACAAGTTTTTATGAGATATCAGATAAAGCCATATTATGGCAGGATGCAGAAAGAAAAGCAACTCCATCTAACTGTTTTATAAATAAAAAAATAGGGAAAAGAAACCAAATCATGCTGAAAGATGGTTCCAGTGTGGCTACAGCCTATGGCTTAAACCAATGAAGAAAATTATATATGCCCACACAAATATATACATACACAAAATGCACATAATATAAAAACAAAATTTTTAAGATATTGAAAATTGTTTTATTGACATTTCAGTTTAAAATCTTTTATCTAGCATCAAAATCAATGTTTGTAAAAGAAAACCATAATTGCTAAAATGAAAATCTGACAATATAGGGTGACCACAGTTGAGAGCAGTAATCCAGACGGCTCAGGACAAATGTCCTCCATAGTACCAGCATAGTTTCCTGGTCCCTTGTTCTGAAGGTTCTCATACCAATCCTAAGATCATGCACCATATGTGATTCCGAGATTGCCGCTCCTTTTGGTGCAAAGTATCATTGTTGCAGCTTCCGAGTACTAAGTAACTTGTAGCAGAGAGCTTGGAATTTGTCTGCATCAAATTGCATGTTGTTCTTCTCAGCCCATTTATGTATGGCATTTAGGTCTTTTTGTCAGTTAACCCAGTGCAACAATGGCTTATCTAGCTCAAACTTCAAAGTCACTCCCAATGATATTCTCGTTAAAGAATAATAAATTTGTACTCTGCAAAGTATAGAGTAACCCATTAGATTAATGTAAAATTGTTCTTATTATAACTGAATATAAATCAGACATATGATACACACAAATGTGTGTGTATTACAGACATCAAAATGTAATCCTTTAGATTTGAAAGTGGTTCAAACCATTGCAGTTCCAGTAAGTGCTAGAGCCAACCACATCTTAACCATACAGAAGAAAGATGTTACAAATCTGATTTGTGATATCTTATATCTTTTACTTGTTTCAGTCATTGGACTGCGGCCATGCTGGAGCACTGCCTTGAAGAATTTTTAATTGAATGAATTGACCCCAGTACTTATCTTTTTCAAAGCTTGGTACTTATTCTATCAGTCCCTTTCACAGAACCACTAAGTTATGGGGATGTAAACACACCAACATCAGTTGTTAAACAGTAGTGAAGGACAAAGACACATACACACATGCTGGGCTTCTTTCAGTTTTAGTCTACCAAATCCACTCACAAGGCTCTGGATGGGCCAAGGCTATAGTAGAAGACACTTGCCCAAGATGTCAGGCAGTGGAACTGAACCCAGAACCACGTGATTGGGAAGCAAGCCTGTGTTATACATACATACTGTGAAAAAGTAAGTCAGAATGGAATTCAGTATAATTTTTTTTTGTTGTGTAAATGTATATGATGTGATTTTTAAAGAGAGGAAAATCTGCAATATGATTTTGAACTACCAAACTGTGAGATGTATATGCATGTGCAGTTGCATACACGGATGCAAATTTGAATAACAAGATAGTGGTGCCTTTGACACTTGTAATGTAATCTTAAAGAACACACCAGAGTAAGATTATTGTATCATGCAATTTTGGGGAGTAAAAAGATTGCGATGTGACCTGCAAGAGCAAAACATTAAGACAAAATGAAGTGATATGATCCTGAGTAACAGCACATTGTGATGTGATGTAGTCTTGAGAAACAAGACATTGTGCATGATGTGACCTTCAAGGTCAAAACAGTGCAAGCATGCTGAGAAAATATTGAGGTCATAAAGTCATTCCTTGGTCTATGTGGGAAATAAGGCAATATTTGTTCTGTATATATGATAATTACATGAATCTTAGTGTGTATTAAGAATGGTGATAAGATTTATGGCAGACCTGTTCAACTCATGCCAACTTGCAAAAACAAGACACCCTAACACAGATGATGACAAACTAAATACTTTGGTTAACATATTAATACTAAGGAAAGAAATATTTCACCCTGTTAACACCCAGAAAGGGATTTTATCAGTATTTAGCTGTAATAAATATCATATGTGGTGGGCAGAATTGATATGGGAGGAAAAAAAACTTTCAATTTTCTCTTTACTTTTTTTTTTATTTCGCTTTAACAACTTTTCTACAGTGCAGGAAATATTTTACCTCAATTACATTTCACATAAGTTTACAATACAAGGCTACCACAGCTCCATTTTATATAGTGTATATGTTTATATGTATCAGCAATCATAGATCTCCACCTTCCTCCTGTCCCACACAGAGCTTAGCCCATTATTGGGCCAGTGTTTCTGTAGCCAGCTGGTATGACCATCAAGTATCTTCTCTCAGTGTTTGCTTCCTTTGGCTTCCCAAGGTTTTGTTTTATTATATAGTACCCAATGAACTCAGCCTGTTGTCCCCCTATGCTGTTTATATATATATATATATATATATATATATATATATGTACAGGGTGTGGCAAAAAATATTCCCACATTTTATAGGTTGACAAAAAGGCCACAGTAAATGTTTTTCAAAAAATATTCTAATAGCATTAACATGATGGGATGCAGTTTGTTTCACTTGATTTTGAAAATAATATCTCCCAAATGGTAGTCTCTAATTGCAATCGAATTCTTAAGTTTTCCATCATTGAGTAAGGTATTTCCAGTAGTATTTCTGCAATACCAGCCTTCAATTTGTCAATGGCTATTGGTAAGTTTGTTAAAGGTTAATTATATCTCTAGCAAAAACTATTCACAGGGTGAGATCAAGCAAGACTGCAGGACATCCAACATCACCACATATGAAGACCAAGTGTCCTGGAAACAGTTCTCTCAAGACTGCCATTGATGACACCACTTTGCAAGCAGTGGCGCCATCCTACAGAAACCATTCATCCAAATTTCCATGGTCTCTGAGTTTTGGCTTCAGAAAGTTGTGTAGCATCTCTGCATATTAATCAGACATTACTATAAGTGCTTAGCCTCCCTCCTTCAAAAAGTGAGGACCCCAAACACCAAAATTTGCAACAGTACACTAGACAGAAACTAGTTTGTTGTATAGGGGTCTTTCATGAATCTGCTTGACATTGTTTTCCATCAAGTAAAAAAAATTCTACTCTGGGTAGACGAAAGTGGGCTTCATTGCATGTGAGAAAAATAGTGTCTGAAGGAACACTGTGACAGATATCCTCACAGTATGCTATGTGGGTTTTCCTATCACATTCATGAAATTTCCCAACCACCACTTTGTTGGATGGAACTTGAGATCAATGTATAACATTCTGGCAGTTCAATCACATAATCCCAAAGCAGATGCATGTTTGCAGGTTGTACACTTAGGAGATTGCAAACCAAAAATGACACACCATTAGTTACAACAACAACAGTTCCAATTAATCTGATCAATGAAACAGCCTGCTTGTGAAATTAACATGCAAGTGGCTAAGCACAACACAGACATGTTTACCCTTAACACAGTTCTCAGGGAGATTCAGCACGACACAATGTATTAAGGCTGGCCCTTTGAATAATAGGTATAACACATTTTTACCAGCTGAGTGGACTGAAGCAATGTGGTATAAAGTGTCTTGCCCAAAGATACAACGTGCCACTCACAACCTTATGATCATGAACTGATAATTGCCTTCACAAAAGATTGCAAAACAGTGTCCCACAACTTAGTTTGAATGCTCCAATGCTTTCCAAGTAGTTTTCTTTTAGCCTTGAACTCATGGCCCTGAAATTGTCATCCAATAGCAATATGGATTTTCAGTGTGGAATAGCATTGTTTCAATTTAACTCAAAATGAATATGCAAAGTTCTCTGTACAACAACCACTATTCTTGAAAACAAACACATGGTTTGCACCAGCGATGGCAACTTAAAACCATAACAGCAATTGAATAGAGAAAAAATAATAAGCAAAGAAAGAAAACAGTACAGTATGAACTACATCAAGACACAATCACCACCTGCCTAACTTCACTAGTGCCCCACCAATGGCCATGTGAAATATGGGAGTTTTTTCAGCCACATACAGTATAATCTTATATTAGATGATAGTTACATTTGTTATTGTATGACTGAGCAAAAGCTTTCACATGTTCAGCAATTCTGGAACAACGATGCTCATCAAAAGCATTTTAAGCTTTAACACTTTCGTTACCATATTTCTGTTGAAATATGCTGCTTTTGCTCCAATTAGTTGATATGGCTAGAATCATGACACTCCCTGTGAGAATGAACTAGCCAACTTGTTTGTATAAGTTTAACTCATTCGTGAGTTTGTGGAGTAGCAGGAAATTATTGAGAAGTTGTAATAGTTCATTGAGAGTTATTTTGGATTGGTTATAGTTGTTGGCAGAGAGAGTATTTGGGAATACATCAAGTGGAGACAGTTGATGTCTACCCCATTCTGTGGTATTGTATATCACACTGTTATTAGTGCATGACACTAAGATGACATATATGCAAACCGCGTTATAAAATTAATTTTGAAAATAATGAATTTATTAATTAATTTTGTCATTATTATGCTGGAGTTTGGAACAAAAATTAACATGGAATTTTGAAGGAGAGCTTTTATTTAAATCACTTTGAAACAGCAAAGTTTTGTCAGAAACGGGGATAGTCACAGGTGGGTCGGTATCAAAAAGGTTAAATTATATCTCATACATTAGAAACAGTACCTTATTTTAATGCCATGATATGAAGGAAAATTTAGAATGCATACACAGTTTGGATATTACAAAATGAAAGCCTTACAAACTCAAGAGACAACTGAAGAGAAATAACCAAACCAAGCCAAATCAGGAGACTACAACAGGTTTAAAATCTACAAAGATGATGTTGCTGCTAACTATTATCATTATACATGAATTTGAATTAATTTTCTTCCATTCTAAGCACTCTGTCACATTAATTCTTATATAAACATAGGAAACAGCATTAATCTATATGCAAACAAACACATGCTCTGTCTCCCTGCCTCTCTATGATTGTCTCACTATAAAAGAAACCTCATAGTAGACAGGTGTGCATATGTTTCATAATAGTATACAGAACATATTTCTGCATTGCAGATGGGAGAGTGGGGCAGAGTGGTGAGGGAATCAATAGAGTTAGATGAGATTGAATTGTTAAATAAGCAAAAGGTCACAGATTTTATAAGAGAGTGAGCAATGTTATGCTGTGATGTTCATAGTATTCCTAATGTCACTAGTGTTGCAGTAAATGAAGTGACATAGCTGCAATTAGGAGCAGAAAGTAGGTCGCAAACTCAAAGGGTCAAAAAATTAAAAGCTACCCTAAAACACAAGCTACATATTTTCATCTGAATGCAAAGCTAAATGCTTCTGTAGAATATAAATACCATAAATCCTCAAGTATAATCCACATTTTTTTCCCAAAATTTAAAAGTCAAAATCCCTAGTGCGTACTATATACGAGGTTAAAAATGAAAAATATTTTCTAAGCAATGTCCGAGTCTCTATTTGCTGTCCGGCAATGTTTATTCAGACGCATTTTGTGATGTCAGGCACAAAATTACGTTACGCTAAGCCTGAAAGCAATGAAGTCATAAAAGAATCATCCATAACTTGCAGTAAGCAGTATTTATTAAAATAAAAGTATTCAAAACACTGAATAACATGTAACAAAAACAATTTGCAAACATTTACATTCCCATATAACAGTTAAGAACATCACTATTATTGTATTATGCACACGCGGAAGTGTTTGTTCGGCTAGGTGCTGCTGGCTTAAGTACGCACAACTCAAGTTAGAGAAGGAGTGCGTATTATACACAAGGTTTAGGTTTTTCAGAAGTACAGCTCCCTAAAAATCCCCTGCGTATTATACTCAAGGGCGGACTATACTCAAAGATTTACAGTAATCATTTAAAACAACTTAGTGCATTACTGATGTGTACTTCCTAGAAAGAGAGCCCCTACGAAGAGAGATAATAAAGCTTGGTTTAACTTAGAAGAATAGCAAAGTAAACATTGTAAAATATAGCTAAACATATGATAAAAATATTGTAAAACATTTAGTCAGGTGTTCTCCTGACGCACATATCACTCCAACTACAGTATTGGAGACTGATAAAATAGAATGCTAGAGACCACTAACATCTCTAACAATATCTTTGTTTTTCTTAAGCAGAGTGGTTTTCAGAAGGAGTCCATATAAGATTTTGTTGCTAAAATTTATCTGCAATAGGTTTTACTTCTACAATACACAAAATATCTTAATAATTTTTTTTTATACAATTCCTAATAATATTTAATCATAAAAATATAATAGGATTTTTAATAACATCAAATGGTTATGAGGGTCCACCTGAGTAAAAATAGGAATCAAAGGGGGTCCATAGATAAAAAAACGGTTGAGAACCACTGTTCTAGCAGAAGCTGTGTTTGATATTGAAGCCTTAATTAATAGATCCTATTTCCCATGAATATGACAACTCCATAAGTTGCATCTTCAGCAGTACAACTCTACTAATAACATGACTGCTTAAAACTTAGCTAAGAGACTGACTTAATTCTGATTGTAATTGTTCTTTTATTCTTTTACTTTTTTTAGTCACTGGACTACAGCCTAACAGGGTATACCACCTTGAGGTGTTTTTATTTTCATTTCATATAGTCAATTGACTCCAATACATAAATTTTTGCCAAACTGCTAAATTACCTGGACATAAACAAAGCTACACCAGTTGTCAAGCAGTGAGAGAGAAACACAAGCTTAACTGCTAAATTACATGGCCATAAACAAACTTACACCAAGTATCAAGCAGTGAAGGATAAACACAAACTCACATACATAATTAACAGGATTCCATACAGTTTCTTATTTCTTTATTGCCAACAAGGGGCTAAACATAGAGCTAACAAACAAGGACAAAGGGATTAAGTCGATTACATCGACCCCAGTGCATAACTGGTACTTAATTTATTGACCCCGAAAGGATGAAAGGCAAAGTCGACCTTGGCGGAATTTGAACTTGGAACGTAAAGACAGACGAAATCCTGCTAAGCATTTTGCCCGGTGCGCTGTTTCCTATTTCTTTATTGCCCACAAGGGGCTAAACATAGAGCTAACAAACAAGGACAAAGGGATTAAGTCGATTACATCGACCCCAGTGCATAACTGGTACTTAATTTATTGACCCCGAAAGGATGAAAGGCAAAGTCGACCTTGGCGGAATTTGAACTTGGAACGTAAAGACAGACGAAATCCTGCTAAGCATTTTGCCCGGTGCGCTGTTTCCTATTTCTTTATTGCCCACAAGGGGCTAAACATAGAGGTAACAAACAAGGACAAAGGGATTAAGTCGATTACATCGACCCCAGTGCATAACTGGTACTTAATTTATTGACCCCGAAAGGATGAAAGGCAAAGTCGACCTTGGCGGAATTTGAACTTGGAACGTAAAGACAGACGAAATCCTGCTAAGCATTTTGCCCGGTGCGCTGTTTCCTATTTCTTTATTGCCCACAAGGGGCTAAACATAGAGGTAACAAACAAGGACAAAGGGATTAAGTCGATTACATCGACCCCAGTGCATAACTGGTACTTAATTTATTGACCCCGAAAGGATGAAAGGCAAAGTTGACTTCAGCGGAATTTAAACTCAGAACGTAAATACATGAAATACCGCAAAGCATTTTGCCCGACATGCTCACAGCCTTTTATACAGCTTCCATACAGTTCCTGCCTATCAAATTTTCTCCAAATGCATTAGTCAATCCAGAGCAATAGTAGAAGATACTTGCCCAAAGTGCTATATGGTTGTGAAGTACACTTCTTAACCACAGTCATGTTTACACCTATCACAAACAATATAAAACTGTCCAATTGTACATCTTTTCTTATATTTCTTTTTAAGGAGACCACATTCATTTACTGACACAGCTTGTTATACAACTGTCACAATAACACAGTCCTATATGTCTGAGATGAGGATTTCTTATATTATGTATTAGTCCTCATTTCACAAGACAAGGACAAAAGTCAGACTAATCCACAATGTCTTTGTAACTGTACATTGGACTAAGTTTACTGATTCCTACTCAGAGTACAAATGAAGCCAATCCAATGAGAAAGCCTTTGTATGATTGCTGGGCCTGCTAAAAGTAAAAGCTAAAGCAACACACTACCATCTTTAAAAAAATGGGAGAACATACTAATAAGATGCAGGTTAGCCGAAGTAGCTTTTGATCATAGATCTACTGGATCAAGGCTAACCTGGCAAACTTAAGGTATTAAGTGGAAAGAAAATGCAGCTTGTAGAATTTACATCTTCTCTTGAAAAAGAACAACACAAAAATACTGATTTACTAATGTAGTAATGAAATTTTTGCTATATTTTGTAAATAAAAGGTTACCTCTGGTAATTGAAACTAGGTTATAGATTATATTAACTGGGAGCTTACCTTTTAATCTATAGTACAGGTCACTGAAAAATAAGTTTCCTCCTTTGTATTTCTTTAATGTGACCCTGTTCAATTTGTCAGTACAGAACCCTAACCTTGATAACCTCCAGCAGTTATCTATGTAGAATATTTTCTCAAAACCAGAAATATAGCACTACATTTTCTGTCTGTATATGTGTGTCAGCATGAGAGAGAAATCACATAACACTAAATCATTTCAAGGTAGACCACACACAAACACATATACATTTCATATTTGCTTTTTAATGACAATCTGACCATGCTAAACTAACCATTTACAAACCATATGAATAAAAATTATATCTAATCCCATTCCTAACATAACCTAAAAACAAAAATGGCCAAACAACTTGTATGATCTCAGTAAAAAACCCTAGTGGAGTACACATAAAAAAAAAAACACCCATGCACCATCTGACATCATCAATAGCCAGTGATATAATGACAAAATGAAATCCATTTTTTTAACACAGTTGAGAATTTTTCTCATCAGCAGCCTAACAGATATTAATGTGATTTCGACACTAAAAGCAGGATCACTATTTCCATTAGTGCCAAACAGCTTGTGGATGAAATCCAATGTTGTTTGTAATATACAAGCCAAAAGTTTGTACCCAGACCACTGTTCATAAAAAAATATATTCCAAAAATCAACATAGGCGCAGGAGTGGCTATATGATAAGTAGCTTGCTTACCAACCACATGGTTCCGGGTTCAATCCCACCGCATGGCACCTTGTTCGGCAAGTGTCTTCTACTATAGCCTCGGGCTGACCAAAGCCTTGTGAGTGGGTTTGGTAGATGGAAACTGAAAGAAGCCTGTCGTATATATGTATATATATACATATGTGTGTATATGTATGTGTGTCTGTGTTTGTAAACCTAACATTGCTTGACAACTAATGGTGGTGTGTTTACGTCCCCATAACTTAGCAGTTCGGCAAAAGAGACCAACAGAATAAGTACTAGGCTTCAAAAAATAAGTCCTGAAGTCGATTTGCTTGACTAAAGGCAGTGCTCCAGCATGGCCACAGTCAAATGACTGAAACAAGTTAAAAAAAAAAAAGAGAGAAAGAGAAAATAATCCTTTCTGATATAGGCACATAGCCTGAAATTTGTAGGGAGGACCTAATCAATTATAACAACCCCAGCGCTTAACTGGTACTTATTAATCAACCCTGAATATGAACTCTAAAAGTAAAGCCATAAGAAACACCATTAAACATTTTGTCTAGCATGTTAATGATTCTTGTCAGCTTGCTGCTTTTTCAAACAGCTGCAAAATACAACAAAAACTAAAACATACAAATAATCATAATTATCTTGAATATGTTATATATTAATGAACAAAGCACATTATGACCAAGTCACAAATTATAAATACCAGTCTAGGAAGGGTAAAGACCCCCATTCAGTCATGAATGACCATGGGACTGCACCTAGAAAGTTACCCACCCAGGCACAAGTCCAGGCAAGGTTGTTAATGGGAGACCAGCAGTCACCCATGCATACCGGTCTCTCCTCTTCATGCCACCAATGTTATCCAAGGAAAAGGAAAAAACGGATACAGCTTGGCACCAGTGACATCACAACTCATTTCTACAGCTGAGTGAACTGGAGCAATGTGAAATAATGTGTCTTGCTGAAGAGCACAACATACAGTCTGAGAGTCTGATGTTCTAACCACTGAACTATGTGCCCTCATGCATAGCTCAGTTTATACAATATAAATTGGTAATTGATTAACTAATATACACTTGCCTCAGGTTGATCAATGTCTTGTGAGTGAAAATAGTGGGAGGAAGTCCTTCAAGAACACTATCTCAATATCCACACCTCCATATTTGCATAGGTCAGACAGAGTTTGCTGAGGTAACTTTTCTATGGCTAGACACCCCTGCTATTGCCAACCCTTGTCTGTTTCCAAGCAACATAACATTTCCTCATAGCCAGACACGTTTTGGCGCTATATATTAGAGATAAATGACCTTCATTTATAATGATCATGCAATGACAACACAAGGAGACACAAATATACACATGTAATTTTAGAAATAATAATTTTGTATTCATTAAGCTGGTGTTTGAAACTTCAATTAATATGAAATCTTGAAACAAGATTTTCACTTGGATCATTTTCATTTGGTTAAAACAGGAAGTTTGTATCATAGAACCAGGGGTAGTCTTTGGTGGATTGGTATCAAAAGGATCAATAGGGACACAGAATATTCATACACACCTATGCACACAGTCTCTCTCTCTCTCTCTAACACACACACAGAAAGTTTCCATACAGTTTCCATCTATCTATTCTATCCACAAGGCATTGGTTGACAATCATCCATGATGCCACACACGGAGATTGAACTCTGCAGCCACTCGACCATAACACACACATAAACATATATACAACTACCAAATACAATTACCAGAGAAATAAACCCCAAAGTCACATATTTTACAAAATGAATGAAACGGATGGATGGGTGGGTAAGGTTTTATTTTCTTCAGATGGAGAGGTTTGCCAGAGAAAAGAGAACAATCCAGTAATGAGTTAAGTACAAATAAATTGATAAATGTTTCCTTCTTTGTATGGCTTACATACACATAGAGAAAGTCAAGATAATATAGCACAACAAGGTTAAAGTGATTTATTTTAGTTGTTCATGAATTGGTAGATGTGTTTCCTTGGTATTTATTGTAAATAGAAAGGAGGATGTTGAAATTTTAAACTGTGAGATTAAAACAAAAATAACGTGAAACACATAAAGAATTATATATTTAAGTAAAAGAAAAACAAAGTTAAAATTTTAAAAACAAAACCAAAAAACACCCCAGCTTCTCTAAATTTGTTTATAAGCATTCATATAAACATCTGTATGTGTGAGTGTATGTACATGAATGTCTATGTCTGCATACACACTGTGTTTTTTGGGGTGTTTTTTTGGGAAACACAGATGCTATATAATATATTCATTGTGATAGAAGAAGATATAAACACACAATTCAAAACTTCCGACATAAAATAACAACAACAGTTATTAAACTTGTTGTTGTTGTTGGTGGTGAATGTCCGAAGTGTTCCACCAATATAATACATCAAGCAACAACAACAACAACAGTATGGGATCAGTCAGGTTCTTAGTTGCAACATTAGTTCTTAGATTAAAAGAACAGCTGAAATAACACAATTTATTATTTAAAGATAATCATAAGAAAAATCATGGAAATTAGCTAGTGGTGGTCTGCTGTGGTAAGGAGCCATTACAATAAAACAGAACACTGAGTTAGTATGTTGGTGTGATGTGGCATGGGGGAGACATATATTTTGGATTGGACAAGACTCTTGATCATTCTTTGGGTATTTCTTTATCACATTTAGGACACACCAGTGTCTCATTCCATCATTTTTTATTTTGATATTATTATTATTATTATTATTATTATTCCACTGAGGTCAACTTTGCCTTTCATTCTTTCAGGGTAAATAAAATAACCACCAGTTGAGTACTGAGGTCAATGTAATCAACATATCCCTCCCCCAAAATTGCTGGCCCTATATTATTATTATTATTATTATTATTTTTTAATTAAGGCATCGAGCTGGCAGAATTGTTAGCTCACTGTATAGAATGCTTAGTGGTATTTCATCTGTTACGACGTTCTGAGTTCAAATTCCACCGAGGTCGGCTTTGCCTTTCATCTTTCGGGGTCGATAAATTAAGTACCAGTTGAGTACTGAGGTCGATGTAATCAAGTAGCTCCCTCCACCAAAATTCCAGGCCTTGTGCCTTGAGTAGAAAGGATTGTTATAATTATTATTATTATTATATTATTATTATTCCACTGAGGTCAACTTTGCCTTTCATTCTTTCAGGGTAAATAAAATAACCACCAGTTGAGTACTGAGGTCAATGTAATCAACATATCCCTCCCCCAAAATTGCTGGCCCTATATTATTATTATTATTATTATTATTATTTTTTAATTAAGGCATCGAGCTGGCAGAATTGTTAGCTCACTGTATAGAATGCTTAGTGGTATTTCATCTGTTACGACGTTCTGAGTTCAAATTCCACCGAGGTCGGCTTTGCCTTTCATCTTTCGGGGTCGATAAATTAAGTACCAGTTGAGTACTGAGGTCGATGTAATCAAGTAGCTCCCTCCACCAAAATTCCAGGCCTTGTGCCTTGAGTAGAAAGGATTGTTATAATTATTATTATTATTATATTATTATTATTCCACTGAGGTCAACTTTGCCTTTCATTCTTTCAGGGTAAATAAAATAACCACCAGTTGAGTACTGAGGTCAATGTAATCAACATATCCCTCCCCCAAAATTGCTGGCCCTATATTATTATTATTATTATTATTATTTTTTAATTAAGGCATCGAGCTGGCAGAATTGTTAGCTCACTGTATAGAATGCTTAGTGGTATTTCATCTGTTACGACGTTCTGAGTTCAAATTCCACCGAGGTCGGCTTTGCCTTTCATCCTTTCGGGGTCGATAAATTAAGTACCAGTTGAGTACTGAGGTCGATGTAATCAAGTAGCTCCCTCCACCAAAATTCCAGGCCTTGTGCCTTGAGTAGAAAGGATTGTTATAATAATTATTATTATTATTATTATTAAGGCAGCAACCTGGCAGATCATTCACACACTGGAAAAACTGCTTAATAGTGTTTCTCCTGGATTTACATTCTGAGTTCAAAGTCTACTGAGGTTGATTCTACTTTTCATCCTTTGCAGGTCAATAAGGTAAGTACCCATCAACCCTGGGTTTGATGTACTTCACTAGCCCCCTTATCCCAAAATTTTAGGCCTTGTGCATATAGCAGAAAGGATTATTATTATCTTGTAATAATTCTATTTGTTATTGCCAATTGGTAACACTTTCATTAGAGAAAAAGAGGGAGAAAGAAAAGAGGGAGAGAGAAAAGGGAATGTAGCTGTAATGCTTTCATGTGATTAGTTGAAGGGAAAGAGGGGAGAAAGAAAAAGGAGAGAGAAAAAGAGGACAAGGCAAAGAGTGAGAAAGAAGGAGAAAGTAAAAGGAGAAAGAAGCGTCCATGATGTGAGGGAGGAGGAATGTAATATTTAT
This sequence comes from Octopus sinensis, assembly GCF_006345805.1. NCBI lineage: Eukaryota > Metazoa > Mollusca > Cephalopoda > Octopoda > Octopodidae > Octopus > Octopus sinensis. The sequence continues at coordinate 54,272,502 of NC_043006.1, read as the reverse complement.
TACGTGGTTAAAAAAGTTAGTTGAAGGTAGAGGAGGAGAGTTAAAAATATAATTTTAGCAGAGGGGTGATGTTCAGATGGTGAGATTAAAGAAAAACAGAGAGAGAGAGAGGAGGGGGAAGAGAAGAGGGAAAGAGAGAGGAAGGAGAAAGAGGAGGGAGAGAGAGAGAGAGAGACAGATGATGATTGTGGTGGTGGTGTTGATGATTGGATAGTGAAAAGTGTAAATATTTTATGAACTATGTTTTTTATGCCACCTATCACTTTAACACGTGCATAAGTGCAATTCTGTGAAACATTCATGTTCATTTATGTGGTAGATACATGCAATTCAACTAAAGGTTGTATCATATGTACAGAATATTTTTGTTTTGTTTATAGGATAAAAGGAAAAATAAGAGTGAATATTTATTTTATGAGTGCTGTGTATTAAGTCAATAAAATTGTACATAAAGTATATAAAGTGTATATATAAAGTGCATTAAGTAATCATCGTATTCCAATTTCTTCCATTTTCAATGAGTAGCAAATGAGCGACCATCTTTCCATACAGATAATACAGGCTACATTTGCAGGTTTTTTGGATAACATTTTCAGAAATAACCCAATAGGTGTACCATTAATTCTGTGAAATATTCATGGGTCTGACAAGTTATTAGTGTTAGGCGGTAAGCTGGCAGAATTGTTAGCAATGTGGGGCAAAATGCTTAGCAGCCTTTCATGTCTTTACATTCTAAGTTCAAATTCTGCCATGGTCGACTGTATGTTTCATCCTTTTGGGGTTGATAAAAAAAGTACCAGTTGAACACTGGGGTCATTGTAATTGCCTTGTCCCCTCCCCACAAATTTGAGGCCTTGCACTTCAAGTAGAGAGGACTATTATTATTATTATTATCATCATCATTACTACTACTACTACTACTTTTATTATTAAGGTGGCAAGCTGACAGAATCATTGGCATGCCAAACAAAATACAGCATTTTCTGTCTATATAGACTGAGTTTAAATTTCACTGAGATTGACTCCACTTGTTAACCAACCTTTTGGGGGTTGATAAATTAAGTACCAGTTGAGTACGGGTGTCAATGTAATCAACTAGCCTCTGCACCCCAAATTTCAGGTCTTGTGCCTATAGTTGAAAGGATTATCATCATGATGGTGATGGCGGTGATGATGCAGAAGTTTCAGAATTACAGCACTCTCTCTGTTTTTCTCTCAACAGATTTTAATGAATAATGCGAAAGTAGCAGGTGTGGACGGAAACTATAAGAAGTCAATAAATAAGAGAATCAATCAGCTCATAAGCCAAACCTGTTCAACAATTATTATGCAAAATATGGAAAGGAAATGATTATGTGAGGGTGAGGGTGAGTGTGAATTCTATGCTTAGAGCATGATCACAAGAGAACATCTACTGAGTTACTTGATTCTTAAATTCACTCAAACTAGTACAACATACTTCAAGTCCTCTATATATTATATCAGCATGTTAGTGATTCTACTTTATTCTATCAACTGCTTTTCTTTTCCATGTTGCAGTAACTTAGCCCTTTGGTTACCATTTAAAAAATATTTATGGCCTCTTTTCAAGCCTAGCCAGGCTCATGAGCCAGGTTTCCTGGTTTCTATGGTGTATGTGCTTCCCCCCCAGCTGGACGGGACGCCAGTCCATTGCAGCATTACTCAAGAAACAGGAAGAAAGTGTTAGAAAAAGTTGGGGCGAAAGAGTACAACAGAGATCGCCGCCACCCCTGCTGGAGCCTTGTGGAGCTTTAGGTGTTTTCGCTCAATAAACACACACCATACCGGTCTGGGAATCTAAACCATGATCCTCCAACCGCGAATGCGCTGCCCTAACCACTGGGCCATTTGCGCCTCCACTTTGGTTACTGTATTTCAATAAAAATAGATTCCACATATTTCAGTTCAATTTAACCCTTTCATTACCAACCCGGCTCTGGCTCTTTAGTTTGAAACACAGAGCATCTTAACATAAATACAGTAACGAAAGGGTTAAAATAGTAATTTTCTACTTATTAAATCAGTATTTGAAACTTCATGAAATTTTGATGGAAGATTTTCACTTGGATCACTTTAAAACAAGAAATTTCTATCATAAAACCAGGAGTAGGTGCCTTGGTACAAAAAGCCACTTCAAAATCAATCTCCAGCCTGGATACATTTATCTTTTACTTGTTTCAGTCATTAGACTGTGGCCTTGTTGAGGTACCACTTTGAAGAATTTTAGTCAAATGAATTGACTCCAGTGCTTTTCTTTTTTAAAGCCTGATACTTATTCTATCAGTTCCTTTTTGCTGAACCATTAAGTCATGGGGAAACAATGACATCAACACCGATTGTCAAGCAGTAGTTGGGGATAAACATACACACAAACATATATGGTGGGATTCTTTCAGTTTCCATCTATCAAATCCACTCACGAGGCTTTGGTCAGCCTGAGACTTGCCTAAAGTGCCACACAGTGGAACAGAACCCAGAACCATGTGCTTGGGAAGCAAACTGTTTACCACACAGCTACACCTGTACCTATAGATGCACAGATTAAAATAACTAACATCCCTAATAGCTAGTTAATTGTTAATCTTCAGAAATATAAAAATAATGATGTTCTGCTCAGGAACACAAAGTACAACCAACAGATGATTTGAACCTCTAATCTCCAAGTAGGTAGCTTAGAGCCTTATCCACACAGCCACTGTTTGTGTAATGAGTTGCTTGAACTGAATTTCATGACCTGTTTAAAAATAATAGCTAAAATTCCCTCAAAAAAACACCTTCTGTCTTGAAAATGAGGAAGGACACATTGATAATGTAGGCCTGAGGCCTAGATATCCCTAAAAGAAAAACAGAGTGGTCCTGGGTGGAAAGTTTTTGATTATAGGAACTGTTCAAGCAATGCTGGCCTATGGTTAAGCAACAAGAATAATACAGAAGCTCACTCCATGTTTTATATGAATCACTGTTTAAAATGTGATGACAAAATTACAGAAAGCAAAAGTTTCAAGCTTCATCTGCCTTTGAACAAAACCTTCTATACATGTTATGAATGTGACCAATAATAAAAATGATATAATGATGTGATTATTGTATATGTGGGGGAGAGAGAATTACAAGAGTGTGTGTCTGTGTATGTGTGTATGTGTAAATATATGTATATGTATGTAAATATATGTGTATGTATGTAAATATATACATGTGTGTGTATGTACAAAGGGTTAGCACAAAAGATCCGTATGAACAATATGTTGCCTGCAAACAATGAGTTAGGGACGGCCATTATAAACTATGAATGAATTGCACTTTAACACATGATCACACAATAACAACAACAACAAAGACTGGATGATTGCAAACAAAGTCATCAAATTTAGGAAACAGCTTTAGAAACAAATAAGTCCTCCAATCCTAATCACTCTTAAATGTGATTGCCCTTTCAAAATGTTCTAATGATCTATAGCCATGCTCCACTCAGCATGACTCATAGGAATAGACCTTATCTGCAGTTTCCGGTAGTATTAAATAAATGAAAGACAATCACCATCCCAGAAAGAAAATGTCCTTGATATAAACTGAACTATCTAATTTTACACAGCTAGCTAGCTTCCAGTGTAGTAGAGATTAAGGTTATTAAGTCACATCCCCTAACACAAGTGATACATGGGTTGAAGGAGATCAGATGTCAGGCTATGAAATACATATATAGCTTTTGTTTTTCTTGTGTCCCAGGAGGGTTATCATGCACATAATAAACACATGCACTGGTTCTATTTCACTTCTTTTATCATTATCAGTCAATTAAGGTGGTAAGCTAATAGAATCATCAGCACACCAGACAAAATGCTTAGCATTTCTTTCTGGCTTTACATTCTAGGTTCAAATTCCATCAAGGTCTACTTTGTCTTTCATCATTTTGTGGTCAGTGAAATAAGTACAAGCACTGGGGTCAATGTAAGTGACTAGCTCCCTCCCTCAAAATTTCAGGCCTTGTGCTTATAGTAGAAAGATTTATGAGTCAACTAGTTAAACATTTAATTGATTAACTAATCAATTGTTTGGTCATTTGATCAGTTAGCTAGGTTCATCAGAATTCTTTCATTACCATTCATGACCTCATCAATGACACGCCCTCTCTACTCTAGTTTTGTTTTTGTTTTAATCTATAAGTCAGGAGGAAAGGTATTGCCCATGACCTTCTACAGGGCCTCAGAGACTAATGGAAGGTGGCAGGGAGGGAAGGAAGGGAGCTTTCTTTAACTGGAGATTAAGTCCTAATGCTTGCAACAGAGTGGACTTTGCAAAAAGTATCAAAGGTGCCAAATGGGAGTGTTAAACAGAGCAACAGTTGCAGTCTACTGCCCTTAGAGTATGGCAGGACTTGAACTCAAAATGCAAACAAACTGGAATAAATACTGGAAAGTATCTGGTTTGATGGATTTTACAGTTCTGTCATCAATCCACTGGATTGGTACTTTTTTGTCAATTTCTCAAAAGATAAAATGCAAAACTGACCACAGTGAGATTCAAACCAGAGTGCAGAGAATCAGAGAAAAATACCGTGATGCTTTATCAATTCAGTCAAATGATTGCTGCCTGTCTGTACCCCATGTTCAAAACTTACTGAAGTATATTTTGTCGTTCAATAAAGAATGGTGGACTAACAGAAATGCAGAGAGTCAGATGAGATGCCTTGTGGTGTCGGTTCTGGTTGTCTGTGTTCTGATAGCCATGCCAGTGATGTCATTGATGCCAAGCTATAAAGGCTCAAGTCAGTGGCTTTACCCTTAGATAACCATTGAGGAGGAAGAGAGGCTTGCATGCATGGATAGTTGTCACTCTTCCTTGAAAAAATCTTGCCCAGGTTGACCAACAGAGGCTCTGAACTAATTTTTTAACTAACAAAAAAAAAAAAAACACCCACAAACCAGAATAGTCATCTTCAGATTACATTTAATAGCTATCTAGCTATCATCAATAACTATAGCCACTAACTCCTACATATACATTGAAGGTGAGTCCATCACCAAAACAACCTTAAGTTTCAGATCGGTAAAGTGCTAACAGATGAAGAATTTTTTTTTCAGTGATAGAAGAAAAGAGAGTACCAATGACCTCCTAGACTAGTGATAAGTTTCAAACATCTGTAGATAGGTGTCAGTATGGGAAAATATGAGGAAGGAAAAGAATTTCAGAGAATAGCTCTGCTGGAAGTCAGATACCAATAAGGGTAATGAAAGGAGAGGCATTGGTGCCCAGTAAACCAGACCAAAGAGAGTATGCAGCTGGCTAATTCAGAGAGTAGAAGTCACCACAGCAGTAACAAGAGAAGACACAGCAAGAACTTGTAGTGTATTGTAGTGAATCTTTACTAATTAGTTGAATGGCTTTTGGATATTACCTGCAAGGCCTGTAAATGTCTTTTTGCATGTATTTGAGAATATTTATGTGTGTAACAGCAGCACTATATCAGATCTGTGACCACATGAGACCATTGGTAACATACAGTATCTATGATTTAGTATCATATATAACTGCTCTTCTAAAAGACTAGAGGTGGCAATATTTCCTTTAATTTAGGATGATTTTTCACTAATGCCCTAACATTAACCACAAAACAGTTGATATGGCAGCAAATAAAACTGGATGAAAAAAACACAGCATGGATGAGGTTGTTAAACATAAGAGTGACTGCTTCATAAACAATGATTACACAACCATTCACAGAGGCTGAGCTAGATGTAAGTAGGCACCAGACAGGCACCTACTTACACAACACTTAATGGTATATCAAGGGTCAATCTACATGGGTGAGACCTAACAGCAAGGAAATTACTAGTTGGGCAGCAAAGAGAATGAATAAAACCTTTTGCTGTCAGGAAGGCTATTATACAGCAGCAACCAACAACGCCCTTCACAGGGGCAAGTGGGGGTTTTCTTCAAAGATCAGAGGTCTGGTGAAGATGCAGATTGGAATTTAAAGCCAGTACTTTATATTACTAAAAGGAAATATTACCACTGGGCCACTAGACTGGTTATAGTGAGGCGGAAGTATGTTGTGAAAGAGGAAAACATAGATGAGGAAGAAGTTGGTAACGGAGGAGGTGAGGCAAGAGTGGAAAGGAAGCATTCAGTACAAAGGCTATCAGAAAATGTTTTAAACACAACATTTAACACAGACATAATAAATGAGACAAACTAGATAAATTTGCATAAGTCACCGTAATCAAAACAGATCACATTCCATCAACTCTGCCACTCATCATGCTCAAACTAACCAACCTCTGTACACACACACACACACACACACAAATACCAAAGGGAAAAAAAATTTGAATAAAATAAAATAAAACCCATCCAACTTCCTGACAGGATGTTGAGAATCAAACACCTCAGAACACACTACAAAACTAAAAAACATGAACATAGTAATACTAGTAGTACTAGTAGTAGTAATGGTGGTGAAAATGTTGTGTAGGTGGTGGTAGTAGTGATAAGAACAAGAATAATGAATGAATAATCAAATGAATGAATGAATTACTATTAACCAAGCATGTACTAGTAAAAACAAAACAACAAAATAAGTGTAGATTTATTTATTTAACAGAGATAAGAATTTCCAGCAATTTACTGAGCCATATCAAGGAAGAATCTTTTCCATTTCCTTTCTTAAGGATATCTTCTCAAACAGGATACAAAGATCCTTAAATGCTGATTTCATTTTTCATATGAAGCTGTCAGCACATGGATGTATTTTAGGCTTTATTGAACCTAACCCGGTGTCAGATAACAGTCACTATCACCATCTTTGATGAGAGTAGGCAAAGGACAAAAAGAAAGAAAAACCCTGGTATGTGTGCCTGAAGGATTGCTTGGGAGAGAAGCAACAAAAGATTTCTTTAAATGACTGGAACATTCACCACTGCTGCTACCACCATCACTGTCATCTCACATGCACACACACGTGTGTGTGTGTGTGTGTGTGTGTGTGTTGGAATTCCTCAACCGAAAAAAATCTGGGAAATTCCTCCCCCTGACTGACAAACCTGAAAAGCAAATCCACATCAGTGCATTTTGAGACCCAATGTGTTTGTGGGTGGGTAAGTGGATGGATATATATATATATATAGCGAGAGAGAGAGAGAGAGAGAGAGAGAGAAAGAGAGAAAGACAGAGAGTGAGAAAGAGAGGTGGGGAGAGTGTAAGTGATATATAAATAGATAGAAAGAGAGAAAGAGAACTGGGAGGATAGAATTAAGTAGAACATAAGAGATATGAGATCAAAACATTTACAAGACATCGTTCCTCTACTGTCAGTAAACTCCTAGACAGAGATGCAAATCTTTTGGTTTGCAGTCTTCCTTCCAAGATTTGGTGACACACATGTTTTCACTATTACTACATCTGACATAACACAAACAGTCACACTATTTAAGTAGTCAGTTCAGATTAGCTCTTATTTTTGTTATTACACGTTTGGGATGATACAGTGTGTGTACATTAGCATATATCACCAGGAAAAAAAAGAAAAAAACCCTGCAATTTTTACATTCTAGGTTCAAAAGCCATCTGAGATTTGTCCCTCCAGTGGTAGCAAACTAGTACTCGAGTCAACTCATATCTGACTTAGAAATCATTATTAGTGTATCAAACAAAACACATCATTGTGTACTGAAGACTTTCTAGTTTTATGTAATACAAGTAAACCTTACTAATACCATAATGAAACACATCCAGCACAGTCTGTTAGGTAGTTAACAAATGGGTGGAAACATTCAAGGATCAAAAGAACTCCACAGACTTGTTGAGGACAATAACATCCCTTTTAGTGTGCCTAACATACATATCATCATCATTTTAACAACCACTTTTCAATGCATGCAGAGGTTGAATGGAATTTGAGGTATGTTTTCTATGATCAGATGCCCTTTCTGTTACCAATCCTCACCTATTTCCAAGTAAGAAGCATGACACCTTGGACAAATGTTTTCTACTCTAGTCTCAGGCCAACCAAAGCCATGTGAGTGAATTTTGCAGATGGAAACTGAAAGCTCATCACATGTGTGTGTGTCTTTGTATCTGTGTTTGTTTCCCACCACCACTTGACAACTGGTGTTGGTGAGTCTATGTCCCCATAACTTAGCAGTTCAGTAAAAGACACAGATAGAATAAGTATCAGGCATTAAAAAACAAAACAACAAAAAAAAAAGTATTGTGATCAAATCATTCAACTAAAATTCTTAAAGGTGGTGCCCCAGCATGACCGCAGTCTAATGATTGAAGCTAACAAAAAATAAAAAGATATCAGTGAGATTGTGAGGTTAAAATGAATAAACCTTTAAACCAGATAAAGCAGGTTTATTAATGGTTGTATTATAGACCAAACAGGGAGCAGGAACTACTATTACTTCAAAGGATTCCTAGCAACAAAACACCAGCTTATTTAATTTATGCAAACACATGAACCTTCCAAACTGTCTGCATCCTCTCTTATGTTCTTTCTCTTCATTTGAAAAATGATAAATATATGTGAACAGGTTTTGTTTTGTGCATGTATGTGTTGTGGGTGTTGCTTATAGCCACAGAGCAGCCCTATATAAGATTAAACATATTCCACCCATGAGTACATCATCATCATCATGTGTAATGTCCACTTTTTTTATGCTTCCAGGAGTTGGACAGAGTTTATTGAGGCAGGTTTTCTACAGCCAAATGCTGCTCTTGTCACCACTTCTTACTTGTTTCCAAGCAATGTAATATTTCCCCCATGGCCAGACATGGCCTCTGTAAAGTGAATTTCTCAACCTTACAGCCATGCCTGTGCCTACAGTCAGCAGTTAACAATTATTAAATGAAAACTACCTCCTACTCATCAAACTTATAAGAGCACAGGCATGACTGTGTGGTAAAGAGGCTTGCTTCCCAACCACATGGTTTTAGGATCAGCCCCGCTGTGTGGCACCTTGGGCTAATGTCTTCTACTATAGCTCGGGCCGACCAAAGCTTTGTGAGTGGGTTTGATAGACAGAAACGTGTGTGTGTTTGTGTCACAAGCAAATATATGTATATGACAGAAACACATATATGTGTGTATGTATGTGCGTGTGTGTGTGTGTGTTTATCTCTCCCATCACCACCTGACAACTGGTGTTGATGTGTTTACATCACCCTAGCTTAGCAGTTCAGTAAAACTGACTGATAGAATAAGTACTAGGCTTAAAAGAAAAATAAGTCCTGGGGGCGATTTATTCGACCAGAAATCCTCAAGATGGTGCTGTAGCATGGGCACAGTCAAATGACAAACAAAAAAGTAAAGAGTAGATGAATAAGGGGAACAATCTACATAGTTACTTGACCACCTATAAATGGCAGCCAAATCACTCTCAAAATATACCATGCCATTTTCAAAAGGGACACATTGAATATGATAATACACATGGAAGACAGGATGGTCACGACTGGAATGCCACTGTTTGTAAAGAGTTAACTAGGGGCTAAATAACAATAACAACCCAAGAAGTCTTAAATAACACACTGCAAAAAGCACAGTAGAACTGGGGTGGAAATCCAAACAACCCCAACAGATGAGAAGGCAAGTGTAAGGAAGGGAGGAGGTGAAAGATTAGCTTCCCCAATAGCTCAACTAGTTTCAACAAGCTGAACAGGAAGTACAGACAGAGGAATGGTGTCACATGAACCTTTTTAACAGGCAGTTAATTAGTGTAACGGAAGGAGAATCTTCAGTCTTTCAGAGCAGTGAAGGGTGAAAGTATGAGGAGATGACAAGGAATTGATTCCATGTAGGAATACTTTGGAGGCCAGGAATCTTTGAACCAAAATAATAATAATAATAAAGAAAATGATTGCAGTTCTCCACAAGCCACACATTTTATTCATTTATTCGATAACAGCCAAACAGAGAAATAATTCACTCCAACCCATTCTGCCAACCGTTCTGTCTAAGGTGGTTAACCCAGAAATGGGTGGTTATAAAAAGAAAGTGTTCTACAGCCTCTGAGAAAGGTTAAGGATGCTGGGTATGTGGGCAATATCTTTCCAAAAGACTGACAATGGGAAAAAACAAATAGATAAATGGTAACAGCAGGCTGAGAAGAAACAAAATTTGACTCAAATATTCAGTTATGTGGCTTACATTGGAAACTATTTAACCCTTTAGTATTCGCATTATTATGTTTAAGGTAGGGCTCCAGCATGGCCACAGTCAAATGACTAAAACAAATAAAAGAATAAACTAATATTTCTATATTTAAGAGATGAGGAAAGATGTACATTATTTACATTCAACGGAAATTTGTCCTCATCTTGTTTGTTGTTAACACGTTTCGGCTGATATACCCCCCAGCCTTCTTCAGGTGTCTTGGAGACATTTCGAACCTGGGTTCTCATTCCTAAGATATTTTTCGATGTTGTTATTATTATTATTGTTCAGGACACTGCTTGGAATCAAACTCGGAATCTTGGGGTTAGTAGCCCATTCTCTTAACCACTATGCCATATGCCCGTGGGCATATTTACTTACTTTGATTTTGAGTTAATCATGCATTATCTCATAGCTATGAAATTTTGATGAAGTAACTATAAATTTTTAAAATGACATTGCAGGACTGGTGTGAGAGGCTAGATCTGGACAATTTGAACATGAAAATAAGTTCAATATTTTGGGCAGATATGGCTGATTTAAATGCTAAATGGTTAAGACATTTTGTATAACTGATGGAGGGATGAAAAAATGGCTTGTACAACACAGCATTTGCAACACTGCATATCTTCAACTTTGGTTCCATAGCCGACTGGAAAATCACAAACAATACCTATGTAATATTGCAAGAATGTTATACTGAAGACCAAAATCAGTTTGGAACACTAATAAAGGAGGGGAGGGGAAGTGACTTTCTAAAATTCACTAAAAAAACATGATTAATGAGAGGTGCTTCACAAACCCCACCAAGGTCAACTTTGCCTTTAATCTTTTCTGGGTCAATAAAAGAAGTACCAGTTGAAGACTGAGGTTGATATAATCCCCTGAAATTGTTGACTTTGTGCCAAAATTTGAAATCATCATTATCATTATCATTATTATTATTATTATTATATTTAGGCAGAGAGCTGGCACACCAGGTAAAATGCTTAGTGGCATTTCATTCAGCTTTACATTCTGGGTTCAAATTCTGCAAAGGTCGACTTTGCCTTTCATCCTTTTAGAGTCGATGAAATAAGTACCACCAATCATGTAATGTGGTTAAGGTAATTTACGAGTCCTCTCCTCACAAATTTCAGGTCTTGTGCCCATTGTAGAAAATATTATTACCCTGCGCGCATAAGCAAAAGCATGGTATTGTAATCACTCATCTTAGTGATCTTTGTCTGTGTGTTTGCAAAATTACCGGAAAACAGCTGAACAGATTTTCACCATATTTGGCATACTTGTTGGGTGAATGGCTCGAAATGATTAACATTTGGTTTGATTATCTTTAAAAAAATCCAAAAGAAATTGAACTTACAAACTCCCCAATAAGTAAAGTGGTCATATTATTTTGCTCACTTTCTTTTTGATATGAACTGACCCTTGTTTGCGTGTGTATAGATCATGATGTACCTATGCACATAGACACATGTGCATGCATACATACATACATAAACATGTGACTCTGCATGTGTGTGTGTGTGTGCATGTGTACAGTGCCGAATTTGAGGGTTTTGTTTATTTATGACTTGATTTCTTTTTCACTGGAGTATAAATACCTATATAATAGTGATACTTAAAAAAAAAAAATAAAAATTGGACTTAACAAATTTTCCAATATGCAAGTTGTCATTATTTTGTTCACTTTCTTTTTCATATGAATCAACCCTCATCAGCACGCGTATAGATCATGATGTACCTATGTGCATAGACACATGTGAGTACATACATGCTTGCATACACAGATATGTGCGTGTGCACACAGATGGATTCAAGGGTTTTTATTTACTTATGAGTTGATTTCTTAATGTCACCAGAGTATAAATACCTATAATAGAGATACTTTAAAAAAAAAAAATTATTTTACTTCAATTAAAAAGCATGGGTAAGCAATGCATTGTAAGCCACACTATAATTTGTAAAAAATTTATCTGTGCACAGGGTATGCAATGCCCCTCTGATACCTTTTCTTTCCATTATTATTATGTATCTAGTGTAGTGATTTTCAACCAGGGACCATTTGACCCCCGTATTTTCAGACACCATATAAAAATGAACATTTCAGAGGCCACAGACAAATTTAAATGGCCAACATAAAAAAATCCTCTTGGCCCAGTCATTACATTACAATTATCATGATTGTTTCTACAGTATTAATATTGGATATTACAATAGTTGTATTATTGGTTTTTTTACTTATCTCTTATCTAAATGAATCTGGTTTTAAACAAGTGACTTTACTATCAAAAGCTTACAAGCTTTGATATTGTAAGAAGACATGATCTCCATTTGTTACTAACAACACTGTCCCACATAGTGAAACACTTGTGAAGTTAGTATCATTCACAAAGCTTACATTGAATAAAGAACATATAAAAATATTTTTGTCACTATATCTCAAAGATTTTTTTTTCATGGGATGAAATAATGTACACATTGTAAAAATTATTTTAAACAGTCCTTGTAAATTGTTGTTCTACTGCATACGTATATAGAATTGCCTATAAAGTTATAGAAATTGTTTCTATAAACTTTTCTTTTATACAATACAGCTACAATCAACAAACACTGCAAATAGTTTCTTTCAATTAATAGCATCTGCGATTGGGAACTCAGAAGATAAAAAGACAGATTCATTGGTATTGTATATGGAATATTTTTACCATTATATTGAGCTAGCAGCTGCTACTTTGAAAGGCAGTCCTAGCTTCTGTGATATCATCTGAGGCTCTATGAGGATCAATTAATTGGTCAGTAGGAAAAGTCTTCAGAGATTCTATGGCCAATAATTATATGTAAGGAGTGTTGTCACTTAAATCTGAGAATTATTTTTGAGAAGAGAAGGATGCAGTTAATGAGCTCATATTTTGGAATATAATATATTACGTTATAATGAATAAGAAATTAGAAATAGTTTTGAATTTCTGTGTTTCATATAAGATATATGTGCTCATGCCATGTTGAGAGCACTTGCGCCAGTGCCACGTTAAAAGCACTTGTGTTGGTGCCATGTAAAAAATGCACCCAGTACACTCTGTAAGGTGGTTGAGATTAGGAAGATCATCCAGCCATAAAAACCATGTCAAAACAGACAATTGGAACCTAGGCAGCTCCCTAGCTGCCCAACTCTTGTCCAACCATCCATACCAATGCCAGCATGGAAAACAGATGTTAAATGATGATGATATACATACATATCAGATGGGAAGGGATTTTATCCTTCACCAGCTTCTACATGTGGTTAAAGACCATGTTGAAGACCTTATCTAGAAGCTGCTGAGGACTAAACATATGGTAACATTATCAGCAGAGAAATGTGTGTGGCTGCATGCAAGGGTTAAAAATGCCTATTGAAGAATTTAGTTATGGTCCTTTACTGTGGGCAATAAAATAAAGTACCACTCAAGCACTGGGGCCTGTTTGTATGACTGTAATGTTATTTGCATGAGATTGAAGTTAAGAATGCAAATGCTCAATTCCGTTTCACTCTATAATTATTCATTATAATTATTGTTGTTATTCATTTAGCTATGTATTTAGCGATATGTTATAGCAAAGTTAAGAAATCCAATTGTTCGATTCTGTTTACTTTTGCTCTAAATCTCAAAAATTCCATCTCTTCATTTGTTTTGTTTTGTTACCTGCTATCTCATCCAAGTGGTCCATTGTTTCGTAGACTAGCCCTAATTCTCAAAAATTTCACTGCTCTCCCTCTCTCTGTTTTGTTAACCACTTGTTTTCCCAGGTTGACTGTTAATTAGTGGCTCGTTTGTCTGTGGCTATACCACATCGGCCATAGCTAGAGAATAGAAGAGACATAATGTTTGCCATTGGTGGCGTGCCCTCCCATCCCACCCCACCACCTATACTTTCTCCTCTAACCTCTACCAGATGTCTTTCTCCTGAGCACCTCTAACAGTTAACTATACAGAACACTCTGCCCCTCCCTCCCATCCCTATCTAGTGTCTATCTCCCTTTGAATGTAGTGAAAAAGAAACGAATATAATGATGATGAAGTGTATGCATGTTGAAGCCAATCTGTATGTTTACAAGATCTACCAAATGCACATGTGAGCTTTCTTTTCAGATGCATAATGCTGCTGTCCCCCATGTGGAAGGTGTGGATGATGGCTCACTTGCATCTAATGATGCTGCAAAGACAGAGACTTGGAGGTGCCACTATGAAAGTTGCTAAATGAAGAGAATGAATGGGAGAAAAGAAGTCTGTCAAATGTCAACCCAACAGAGGGGCCAGCTATCCGAATTGACAGCACCTTGGTAGATAAAGTAATTAAGGGTATGAAGACAGGGAAAACCCTGAGCCCATAAGGAATCACTGTTGAGATGCTTAAAATATGATGGTGTAGGCTATAGTCTAGTCACTCTTATAGTTAACCAGGTGATACACGAAAGACTCATACCCAATGACTGGTGTAGCAGCACCATAGTCAACTGCTACAAAGATAAAGGTGATGCCTTAGAAATAATTACAGAAGTATCAAATTGTTGGATCAGGTGATGAAAGTCATAGCCCAACTAATTAGAAAGAGGGAGTTAGCTTAGATGCAATGCAGTGTGAGTTTGTGACAGGGAGAAGTACCATTAATGCTTTATTTCTGGTAAGACAGCTGCAGGAGAAATTCATAGCCAAAGATAAACCTCTGTACTTGGCTTTTGTTGACATAGAGAAAGCCTTTGACAGGGTCCCCCAATCTCTTATCTGGTGTTCAATGTGGAAAGTAAGGATAGATGAGTGGTTGGTGAGAGCTGTACAAGCCATGTACAGGGATGCTGTCAGTAAGATGAGGGTTGGCAACAAGTATAATGAAGAATTCCGGGTGGAAGTAGGGGTTCACCAAGGATCAGTCCTCAGCCCTCTCTTCTTCATCATAGTCCTCCAGGCAATAACAGAGGAATTCAAGACAGGCTGTTCCTGGAAGCACCCCCATGCTAATGACCTTGCTCTAATAGCTGAGTCACTACCAGAACTAGAAGTTTCAGGTGTGGAAGCAAGGTCTAGAATCGAAGGGCCTTGGAGTCAATCTAACAAAAACCAAAATCTTAATAAGTAGGAAGGCAGACAAATCACAAATCCTATCAGGTAGATGGCACTCTCAATCTGTAGAAAAGGGGTAGGTAGAAACAAGGGCTTCTCGCTCAGAGTGAAAGGTAGACTGTATGATGCATGTGTGCGAAGTGAAACATGGCTATGACTGCTGAGGATATGTGTAGGTTTGAAAGAACTAAAGCTAGTATGCTCCGCTGGACGTGTAATGTCAGTGTGCATACATGACAGAGTGTAAGCACCACGAGAGAAAAGTTGGACATAAGAAGCATCAGATGTGGTGTGCAAGAGAGACAACTGCACTAATAAGGTCATGTGATGCATATTGATGAGGATAGCTGTGTGAAGAAGTGTCACACCCTAACAGTGGAGAAAACCTATGAAATAGGTAAACCCAGAAAGACATGGGATGAGGTGGCGAAGGACAATCCTTGAATCTTGGGCCTCACAGAGGCAATGACAAGACCTTTGGAGATATGCTGTGCTTGAAAAGACCCAGTAAGCCAAGTCATAGAAACCAAGCCAGCTGTAGAAACCTTGCCCAATCAGATTGGAGCCAGGTGCAGCCTCCCAGCTTGTCAGTTCTCAGTGAAACCATCCAATCCATGCCAGCATGGAAAGCAGACATTCAACAATGATGATGATGATTACACCTATGTTAGAAATTACTGTAATATAAAAGCCTAATTAAGGGATCTTTTGAAGGTGAGTCCTTAGTTCTGGTCACATGGCATTATATACAAAATTTCCTTCTGGATATAAACAATAGGCATGCAAAGAAAGCATTCCCATAACTGATCTGCTACCAATATCTGACGACCAGGTAAACCGAGGCATTGTAGAATTAAGTACCTCCATCTCCTCAATATAAAAGAGCAACACCAACTTGGTCATTTCATTTCAACTTGTTGAAGCTAGACAGAGAAACAGAGGTAGAGAGAGAAAGAAAGACAGCTGTGTATAAGTATTTACATACACACACACAGAATTAGATGAACAGATAAAACCCAAAATAAAAGCAGACAGCTAACAACAGTCAGACAACAGATGAAGGCTGATAGGTAACAGACAGATGAATGGTAGATAGAGACATAAATAGATAATTGAATTGATGGATGGCTGTAGATAGTATATATAGATAGACAGATGTGTGTCGGCAGTATAACAGCGTGGGAGGATGTTAACAACTAAAATACACTTGTATTACAAAGCTTGTGAGGTCAAACCCCTACTCCCACCGCCATGTTAAATGACATCACAAACCTATCATTTTCCTAGTGAACACTAAACCACCACAGACATACTAAAAGTACTATCTGTTTTGATACTAAGTGCAATGTACTGTTTGTTTTACATGTAGCTGACCTTTCACTGTTACCCCCATGGTTGGTCTATACTAACTAAACTCCTGATTATTACATTTGAAAGTATGTTGTTGTTGTTATTTTTATTATTATTATTATTATCATCATCATTTTATTAAAGCTGTGAGCTGGCATAACCGTTAGCATGCTGGACACAATGCTTCAAAGTCCGCCAAGGTTGACTTTGCCTTTCGTGCTGTCAGAGTCAATAAAATAAATACCAGTTGAATACTTGGGGTTGTTGATGTAATCAACTAGTCTCCTCCCCCTACCAAAATATTCAGGCCTTGTGCCTATATAGTAGAAAGGATTATTACTAGTAGTAGTAATAGTTGTAGGCTGGCAGAATCATTAGAGCATTGCATAAAATGTTTTACAGCCTTTGCTTTGAGTTCAAATCCTGCCATGGCCCACTTTATGTTTCCAACTTTTTTCAGTTATTAAATCAATTGGAGTTGATTTTATCAATTCACAATGATGCTTTGTGAAATCCCAGCTCAATCAGCATTCTTTTCGTTTGTTTGTTTCTACACCCACTTCTCCGTGTCAGCATAGATTAAACATATTTATTATTAAGGCATTGTTTTATAATTGGAAACCTTTCCTGTTGCTAACCCTTACCTGTTTTTCAAATAAGTGATTCATCTTCAAAGGTACAAAGCAAACAAACAATTTGTTGACAAATGGCAACAACAAACATCACTCCAAGTGAACGACTTGCAAAATCATAAGCTGTCAATGGCAGAAGACTTTGGACTTCAGATTTCTAATGAAGTGATTCTTCCTGCAGCTCTAATGTCTGCTGCTTTTGGTAATAACCCTTTCCTATCTTTTCCTTCTTCCACGCATACACACTTGTCCTTTCAGGTGCTGGTGCAACTTAAAAAGCACCCATACCAGTGCTGTGCTGACACATTCATGTGCCCGTGCTGCATAAATGCACCCGTGCCAGTTGCACATAAAAAGTACCCAGTACACTCTATTAAGTGGTTGGCATTAGGAAGGGCATCCAGCCATAGAAACCATGGCAACAACAAACAGTTGAGAGTCTGGACAACTCCCTGCTAGCCAGCATCACGTCAAACCATCCAACCCATGCCAGCATGGAAAGCGGATATTAAACGATAATGATGACGTGATGAACAATTACAGAAGTGTTTCATCACTAATTTGCAAACTTTATCTTCAAGATGGTAGCTCTTGTCTTCAGAAGCATTATAATGTTTTGAATTATCCCCAGACATAGTCAATCACAACCAGCAGAGAACTGAAGTAAACAGCCAAAAAGAACCACTTTTCAAGACCTTACAGAATGATTCCTAATAGCTTGTATACTGCACCTGCTAAGGAAGAATTCAAAGCCATGAAGGGAACAGTGAGCAATACATTTATCTGAATTTAAATACAGTCACTATCTTTATTAAACATGGTAAATTTTGAGGGTTGTAGTTAGTGAGGCATGAAAACGCTGGGCAGTTACTGAGGGGTTTCATGGGTTCAGGAGCCTAATTCTAATTTATGAATGTTGTTGTAGTTTGTTGTCAATGAGTAAATGTTTTAACTCTGAGGAACATGATGGGTCTAGGGGCCTAATTCTATGTACGCCATGGGTTGCGCTTGGTAAGTAAATATTATAGGGCCTGGGGACCTACAATGCTGCTAAGACAACCCTGGTTGTAATAAGTATTCAATTGTTTTTGGTAGGCATTTGGTGAGAAGGGTTGAAAAACACTCATCTAATGAATGCCATACAAAGCACTGGAGCCAGGATTGAATCTTTCTTTTCATAGTTGATTCAACCAAATACATATTTAGTACAAGGAAGCATGTCTAGACAAATACGTTCTTAACATTAACTGAAGTAGCTGCACTGTTCAACAAAAGTGGTTCTCCAGATTATTCAACTTTCTTTATTCCAGTTTCCATAGACAGGGAATCTGTTTATAGTATTAATGTCAACTGTAAACTGAAAAAATATGTATAGCTAGGTAGTTCCTTCAGCAAGACATCTGTTCTGTTTGAGGCCCTTCTTTTTACTTTAACCTCTAATCTCCAAGCATGAAGCTGTCTCCATCTCTACTATAAACCCATTCAGTCAAAGCTCTCTGGCTTGCAAGCTGCACGGTGACTTCACTAGTGCTGGTGCCACTACAATGTACTCAGTAAATTCTGTAAAGTAGTTAACATTAGGAAGAGCATCCAGCCATAGAAACCATACCAAAGCAGATATTGGAACACAATGCAGCCCTTTGGACCCATTAGATCCTGTCAAACTGCCCAACCTATGTCAACAAGAAAGATGGACATCAAAAATGTCCTGTGTCACAGCACCTCTTATGTGTCCATAGCTGGGACTGGATACACCATATGGAATTTCTATCTACACTTTTCCTACATAACAAGCAGGGTCATATACCTGAAGGGATTTGTAACTTGTCTGCTTTCCTACTTACTAGGACTTTGGTTTTTGCTAAATTAACTCTAAGGCCCTTTGATTCCAGACTTTGCTTCCACACCTGAAATTTCTTCTCTAATTCTTGTTGGAATTCAGCAAGGTCATCAGTGTAGAGGAGCTCCCAAGTGCAACCAATCTTAAATTCCTGTTATGGCCTGGAGGACTATGATAAACAAGAGCGGACTGACAGTTAGTCATTGGTGAACTCCAACCTGTACACTAAATTTGTTGCTATACTCTTATATATCTCTGTATATGGCTTGTACAGCTGTCACCAACCACTCACCTATTCCTAGCTTCCACACTAACCACCAGATAAGGAAGTGAGCAAGAGACCCTATCAAAACAGCTATCTGCACATTAACAAAAACCAAGTACAGAGGTTTATTTTGGATTAAGTGCTTCTTCTGCCAAATGAGGAAGATAGCATTAGTAATGCTTCCCCCTGGCACAAAACCAAACTGCGCCACATCTAGGTGCTTCTCCCAGTCAATATATCTTGGTGTTAGTCATCAAATGTAACAACTCTATTCTCTCCAACTGATCTACTTGTACAAGAACTATTATATATAGCACTGTCAAAAACTACACAGAGTGCTGCAGGTATAGTGACAATATTGGAAAAGGTCACCAACATTGTCATGTGCACTGCAGTCTTCCAGAGTTAAAACCTTCTCTTTATACTCTTCAGTTACTTCAAATAAATGTGTGTGTGTGTGTGTGTGTTAGTACTACATTGTATTTACTATCCTATCTTATTTTTCTTAATGATCAACATACATCATCATCAACAACTGCTGCTAAGCAAAGTGAGCGCAGGCAAGGAGGGGGGGCTACACTCATAATATGTGTGTGTGTGTGTGTATGTGTGCATGCATGTGCGTACATGCATGCGTGTGTAAAGAACATATCCTGTCTGGTGTCGACCTGACTGAGTGCCATTGTTTTCTTTATTTACCCACCACATGCACTTGTACCCTGTATTATAGTTTACTTTAAAACCCACCTAGGGTAGCTATTGTATTGTATGTGTAATATCTCAACCACAAACTTAGGTAGGGGTGCTGGGTGTTGGTGGTGTAAGAGTCATATGTCTTGTTTGGTTGTGGTGGACCCTAATTACAATCAAAATAGTTGGCCTAGTCAAACTATTTTGACTGGAGAAAGAGGCATTATGCCACAGACACCGGAAATGGCACCTCAGCAGTGGTAAAAATAACAATAATAATAATAATAATAATAGTTACTGCAGCAATGGAAGGTTGTTGATGATAGTGGTATGTAGTAGTAAATGTGAGAATGCAGTAATGCTAGGAGGGGACGTGGGAGGAATGAAATGGCAATGACAGGTTATTGATATATGTCAGGAGCAAAATAAAGAGAAAAGGCTTCAAGTTGCTGACAAAGAAGTTTTCTTCCAATACTGAACTAACTTTGTTGAAATAAGAAAAAAGTTTACTTTCATACACCTACTTACTATCTAGAATCCTTAATAAATAAATATATAAATACATAAATCCCATAATTCAAAGAGTCAACTAGTGGATTGAATCAGCAAAATAAAACTATGGCCCAGTCCACCTCATCATATCATCTACTCCCTTCCTTCTATGATACATATATAATGTCCTATTCTACTGTTAGGAGTGGCTGTGTGGTAAGTAGCTTGCTTACCAACTACATGGTTCTGGGTTCAGTCCCACTGTGACACCTACTATAGCCTCAGGCCAACCAAAGCCTTGTGAGTGGATTTGGTAGATGGAAACTGAAAGAAGCCCATCGTATATATATATATATATATTTGTATCTCTGTGATTTTCCCCCACCATCACTTGACAACCGATATTGGTGTGCTTACGTATCTATAACTGAGCAGTTAAGCAAAAGATATTGATAGAATAAGTACCAGGCTTACAAAAGAATAAGTCCTGGGGGTGATTTGTTCGACTAAAGGCGGTGCTCCAGCATGGCTGCAGTCAAATGACTGAAATGAATAAAAGAATATTAAACATCATCATCCCCATTTAACATCTACTTTTCCAAGTTTTCTGTGGCTGGTTGCCCATATATCATATTTCTACATCTCAGCACTTGCCATAAGCCCCCACCTTCAGTACTACACTCACCCCAATTAATGAGTTTTCTCTTGCATGCCATTTGGTGACCTCACTAGTGCTGGAGACACAGCAAAGTACCTAATACACTTTGTAAAGTGGTTGGTGTTAGGAAGGCCCAGCTGAAGAAACAACACCAAAACAGAGCTCAATACAGTCCTCTGACCTATCAGATCCTGTCAAATCATCTGAACCATGCCATGGAATATGGATATTAAATGATGATATCATCAATTTTACATCCAATGGTTGGAATGGAGAATAGACACACTTCACGTGGAAGAAAAAAAAAGTTTGTGAAAACTATATGAACCTATGATTAGGGCTAAAACAGGCTTTGATAGGAAACAAGTGAAAAATAAAGGAGTTTTAGAAAGTAACTGAAGCCATAAAAATAGGTCAAGTAGAGCTAAATAGGTCAAGACTGATCATCAGCAAATCTTTTAGGTTAAGAGAGGCTTGATCAATAACCCAAACAAAATCAGCAGATCATATAGGTCAACTGAGATTAGATCAATACACCCAAGTACAACAAGTAGACCATGTAGGTCAAGCAATGGTGAGATCAAATCAAAGTCTAACTGGAAATAAAGTTTACAACAACAAATGCTTTCTTTCCCTTCAGACACACAGACAGACACACATACACACTCTCCCTCTCTCTCTTTCACTAAGCAACCCTAAGTCAAAGTAGAACAGTTCTGCTGTGGGACACATAACAGATCTAAAGGTAATAAGTAAATGCCATTAATTTAAGACCAGAATACTAAACATTAGCACCAAGAACCAACAGAAACAACAACATTCTAGAATCAATGATTTTATCTGTTTATTCCTCACTCCCTCCACT
Organism: Octopus sinensis; assembly: GCF_006345805.1. NCBI lineage: Eukaryota > Metazoa > Mollusca > Cephalopoda > Octopoda > Octopodidae > Octopus > Octopus sinensis. The sequence goes on along the minus strand of NC_043006.1, from coordinate 54,250,434 downwards.
TCATATATATATATATATATATATATATATATTCTTTTTTAAACACTGCTCATGGTTTAGTAATAAAGACACCCTGCAAAATACACCAGGAAATAATCCAAAAGGTATTATAACATACACACACACACACCTCAAGCATTATCTTGAGATATTTTAGAACCTGTCTATCAGAGAAAAAAATGCAAGAATGTTATTCTTCAAAATTTACAGCTAAATATGTCATCTTTATCTTGTTTCTCTATTCACACACATATTTTAAATAGAAGTAAATTCATGTGGCCGAATAAGTGTACGTGTATACATGCAAGCTAAATACATATGCTGGAGATTACATAAGAGTAGTGTGGGAAGCATTGAAGAGAAATTCCAAACCCAATAAATCTGGTGATTCTCTGAAGAGAGATGAGTGACCTTTAAAACAAATGGCATGCCGGGTCAGACAGCACAGAGACTGAAGATCTAATAGAGGCAACATTTTCAATACACAATCCTACTATAGTTTCAATTCAAATCACAGTTGAGCAAGAAAGATGATGAGACAGCAACGGAACAAGGAAGTACCAATCTCAGGCGATGCCAGTGGATGAGATAATGTCAAACAAGCGATCGGAATCAACTGTTAAAGCCAACTATCATGTTAACAACCCATGTTGTCTACACAACCAGTCCACTCACATAGCAGCAACATACATACCTAGTAATCAGTCAGGAAAAGTTTAAATAGGTGAAGATATTGGTGTTATGTAAGGTTTTATTGGTGTTAGTAGAGATATGTAAGGGGTATTATTACGAACAAGTTCTTACTTGTACTGCAATACATGCAGAGAGTGAGAGGAGACAGACACAGAAAAGGAGAATTGTGACATGAACAGCAATAGTTGATGGTTGTGAAGATGGTTAACCCTCTTGGGACACCCAGGCCGACTGATTGGCCCAAGTGATACAAGCTGAAAGGACTTTGAGGCCAATCCATTGACCCAATAAAACAAACATTGTGAATGGTTGGTTTTGAAGTGTAATAACCAATTAGAGATCGTCTTTCAGCACATATCTTTTTTGTTTTTTCACAGAAACATTTCTGCTTATTATTTTATTTATTTACCTGTATTGTGGTGTTCTAGGCTTTCTTATTATGATAGATGTATAAGCTTTCATAATATATATAGTTTTACATACTAACAGTTTTAGGCACGTTATCCTTTGTTTTGTACATGCACCCATGAATTTCAATTTCAACAGAAAAAAAATTTGTTCTTTGGACACCATATGTCTCAAAAGGGTGAAGTTGTGCAATTTCACGAGCCACAAGCTCCTGAACTTAAGAGTATATTTTGACATACTACTCTACGCTAAATGTTCAGTTATCTTAATATATAAAACAGAGCTTTGTGTGTGTGTGCTTATGTTCCTTATGGATTCAAAAACTGAGTTGCTGATTTTGATGTATGAGGTATCAAAAATTTCAGTAATCTTTTGGCTACCAAATAAAGCATGTTTTTTTGCACAACTCATTTTTACTACAAAAATAACCTCGAAAACAAGGTCAGATCACACAATTTTGAGGTCTTTGGCTAAGATAGGCAACTCTGCCTGACTAAACCCAGTAAAATAATGTATAAAGACTTAATAGCTTCAAATTTAAGGTAATGAATTACTAACCACAAGACAATGAGTTCAATATGAAGTTTTGAACATTATTGTCTTTAAACATTATTTTACTGGGTTTAGTCTTTCACCTGTTGCCATGATGGGGGTATCGCCTTCAAAAATTTAGTTGATCATACTGACCTCAGTACATATTTCAATCTGGCATATATTTTATAGATCTCTGCTTGATGAACTGTTAACATTGAAACAAAATGAGACACAATACTTGATTTAACAACAAATGTAAACGCACACACACACACATATTAGGTGCAAGAATGACTGTGTCGTTGAGAGGTTTGCTTTCCAACCAAATAGTTTCACGTTCAGTCCCTCTGCAGAGTACCTTGGGCAAGTATTTTTCTACTATAGCCCTAGGCCAACCAAGACTTGTGGCTGAATTTGGTAGACAGAAACTGCAGCATTGTTCATCAGAAAATGACCAAAAATCATGCTTAAAAAAAACAGTTGTTTGTTTCATACTCCTCGTGTGCCAATTCTACCCATAAGAAAGGAACAAATAATACAATGTGGCTGTAGGCCACAATACTCAGGTAACACCAAAGCACATTGTAGCATATTATAAGATCTTTGTCATAGGGAAATGTCTCTTGATGAACTATGTATTTTTATATCCATAGACTTGTCTCAGTGAATTATCTATCCTGAAAATATATAAACACCGACTAAACCAAAAGGGACACCATGCCTTCATAATACAACTGTGAGCATATGAAAACTATAATCATAAAACTTTCAATTCTGGTGAGTGTGTTTGTGCGTGTGTGTATACACATGTACACACACATATATGTATATGTGTATATATATATTCAACATCATTTTAAACCCACTTTTCTGTTTGCATGGGCCAGATGGAATTTGTTGAGATGGATGCCCTTCATTTGCCCTGAAACAAAGCATTATTTCCCCATTGCAGGACATGTTTTCACTTAGGATGGCAATGAAGGACACCACTTCTATGATGATAATTGTTTACAACCATCATATAATGTCAAGCTCTTTATGACCCACAATCCCAGTGTCCCCTAGGGTTTGGTTTTTCACTCACTCAGAGCCTTCCACAGATAAATGTCCTACCTGCTGTCACATCAAACAATACCTACATTTATATAGATGACTCTACCCTTCATAATTCTCTCACCCTCTTCCAACCATGCATCATCCACATGCAACCTTGAAACCAAAGACCAATCATAGACTAACCCATGAATGCTACCTTCTCTTTCTGCCTTTTCTACTGGTACTACAAAGGCTTCTGTTTTGTAGGGCTGGCTGGCTGGTCATCTACCACCTGTACTCATACACTCTGTACTTTACTTGTTTCTCTTCCTCTGACTTTATCCATGTGACGCCTAACCACGCTGGAATTTCTTCCCTGCTCATGACTTTTGTATAGCTGTTGAGCAAATATATGTGTGTGTGTGTAGATAGATAGATACAGAGATCAAGAGAGAGCATTACAACTGAAAACAAAAGCTGTCATATTTCATAATTTTTGACTGTTTCTTTTCTTCTATCTAAACAGAATTTTAATGGAGGTCAGACTGCGTGTGTGTGCATGCACACATGTGTCTCTACATACACACACACACACACGAACAACATGTATGTGCATGCATTTGCCTTTTGAATAGGACATATTCTAAATCTATCTTAGCAGGGGATGTTTTCTCAGAGCTCTCAAATTGGAATCTTGTATGTACATGGACAAAGAAATGAAAACATAATTTTTAAATATACTTTCACCAAACAGAACACATACAAGTATGTTTATAATAAATGTGTGTGTGTGTGTATGTGTTATGAAAATACACTAGGGTTTTGCTACATATATATATAGAGAGAGAGATAGATAGATATAGACAGATATACGTACACACATGCACAGACATATACTGACAATGATGGTGATGAATAAATAAATAAAAATGGCTTCAGATCCCAGCCATCTGCTGCAGTTAAGGAAAATGTCACCAAAGATTGCAGGTATTGTTACAAAATAAATAAATCTTGATTTGATGTAAGAAGGAAAGAGAGAGGATAGTCGGCGAGACAAAATATAAAGAATATTAAAGAATATAAAGGAAAATAGTAATGATATTAACACAGCCAGTATCATTACTATTATGGATATCATCATCATCATAATGTGCTACACTACATTCAACAATTACCTAAACTGCTTTGATAAAATATTAAATATACTGAGTGTGGCAATGATAATGATGATAACAATAGTGACCAAGGTATTGGGTGATATTGGTAATAGTGATGAGAGTAATGGTGGTGGTGGTAATGGTAGCAGTAACAATGATGATGGTAAGTTGTAGCAATGATAGTGGCACTGATGATGATGATGATGATGATAGAGTGCAAGAAAAACAGAAAGACTGCACCAAAATGGAAGAAAGGAGAAAAAAAAGAGTAAAGAAGGGACAATAAGAACATGAAGCAGAACAAACAATAGGATGATCCTGTTAAAAGAATCAGCCCCTTATGAGATCAGTTGGGAGAAAGGGGAAGTGCAGAGGTGGACACTACTGACAAAGGACATATAGAAACCTTGGAAAATCTGTTTGTCCAACAGGGGGGAGGGAGGGCGTTACAATGGAAACAATAAGACCAAGGTAGCACAAAGTCAGTTAATAGTGGTGGTGGTGGTAGTGGTAGTGGTAGTAGTAGTAGTAGTAGTAGGAGGAGGAGGAGCAGCGGTGGTGGTATTTGTATAGAATTACTAGTTCACCCACCTCTGCTCTTCCCTTGCTAGAATTCCCACCTCCACACCCACCGACAAAGTCCTTTATAACACCTGCTACAGGTACATATAGTAAGTATACTATATAACAGCACCCTTACCCCCAACTCCCTGTCACCTTCCCTTCCTCCATGATATGATAGAGCAGAGGTGGGCTGGGGTTGGCAGTAGCCAGGAGCGGGAGGGGAAGGAAGAAATAGCACTGCCATTTGAGATGAAAATTACATGCCAAAGAACTAGTGGAGGTGCAGCAAGCAGGGAGGGGAGAGAAAAAGTAGAATTATGGATAAGAGTTGAGGTGAAGGTGAGAAGTAGGGAGGGGTTGCTCATATATAAAAAGAAACCTCCATCAGCTGTTCCAACCTTATCTGCATTGGAATAATTGTCATTTCTGAAAAGGGATTAATATGAAACAAAATCAATACAAAAGAAAATTAGGTGGGGAGGAGAGGAAGTGGGGCAGGGATGCCAACCTCAGGAGGGAATGGGTTGGGGAGAGAAAGAGAGAGAGAGAGACAAGGGCTATTTTTAATCTGATGCTTTTCAACTGTGTCTTCTTCTACGACCCTGTGCCATCTGGGATTTTTCCCAAGGTTTCTTCTTCTTTTCCATACCATCAGGGAAAGAGCAACTGTTGACGGTTATATCATTGTTAAGGCACACAAACAATATAAGCGTCTTTTTCTTTCATCTTTTATTTATTTATTTACTTACAATGAATAAACATTTCCCACTTGAGAAAAAGGCTTAATAAAACATTAGATTGCACCATTGTGATGACGATGGTGATGGTGATGATGTCAGTGGTTTTATGTGAAGTAGGATCAAGCAAACAAAATGAAATATTTACAAATGTAGTAAGTATTAAATGCAGCAATAAGTCATCTGTAGTGTTTCTAGTTCAGTTGGTAACAACTTCTACACATTCACGCACACATTCAATATCTCTGATGCCATTTGCCTTAATTCTTCTTAACCCTTTAGCATTCAGATCACTTTATCACCCTATGAAATGTAATGCTTATTTTTTTTCACACTGCTTTGAATTAATCATGCATCATCTCATAGCTTCAAGATTTCAATGATACGATTGTCAAGGACTGGCGAACCAGACACCAATCTGATCTGGCAGAGTTTCTACAGTTGTATGCCCTTTCTAACGCCAACCACTCCGAGAGTGTAGTGGGTGTTTTTATGTGCCACCGGCACAAGGGCCAGTCAGGCGGTACTGGTAATGGCCATGCTCAGAATAACATTGTAGGGTAAGTGTGAGAGGCTGGATGTGGCCAGTTTGAACATATTTGAACCTGATATAGCTGGTTTAAATGCTAATGAGTTAAGGCAAGTGGAGAATAAGGTACATCTCTGAGATTGCTACCTTCTAAACAAAGATACTGGAATATAACATTGTAAATAATCACAGATAGGGGACACAAGGGTTTTATGTCCAGGTTGGCCCCAACTGAGAAGATCTATGATCAATAGATTTTCAGCCATGAGAATCATGTCTTTTTTCTAGACTATACTGTATTATGTTATCTCATTTTTAGGACATTATGGTGTAATTTGATGGAGATTTTGGATGCTATTTCCCACAGGTCGAAAGACCAAAGTGCCTCGTTGATTCTCGGAGTTTAAAGTTGGTTTCAAAAGAGTTGATAAAGTACTTAGCCCTAAGCAGGTGTATCCTCAAAATAGGAATTTAATGATGTCGTCGTCATCATTTAACATCTGCTTTGCCTGCTGGCATGGGCTGGCTGGTTTGACTGAGGATTGGCAAGCCAGAAGGGTGTACCAGGCTCCAGTCTGATCTGCCAAAGTTTCTACAGCTGGATGCCCTTCCTAATGCCACCACTCCGAGTGTAGTGGGTGCTAACTCTAGCCAGTCCTTCTTAATTTGAGTGGTTGTGTGGTTAAGTAGCTTGTTTACAAACTACATGGTTCCGGGTTCAGTCCCACTGCATGGCACCTTGGGCAAGTGTCTTCTACTATAGCCTCAGGCCAACCAAAGCCTTGTGAGTGGATTTGGTAGATGGAAACTGAAAGAAGCCCATTGTGTGTGTGTGGATATATATATATATATATATATATATATGTATGTTTGTGTGTCTGTGTTTGTTCCCCCAACATCGCTTGACAACCAATGCTGGTGTGCTTACGTCCCTGTAACTTAGCGATTCAGCAAAAGAGACCAATAGAATAAGTACTAGGCTTACAAAGAATAAGTCCTGGGGTCGATGTGCTTGACTAAAGGCGGTGTTCCAGTGTGGCCACAGTCAAATGACTGAAACAAGTAAAAGAGTAAAAGAGAAAGAGTATGGCATGGACACAAAGCATTTAACAGGTATTTCCAGCCAATGCCATTTAATATTGATTTGTGGGGGGTCTTGTTCTAAATTACTTTTCAAACACAGGGCCACACTTAATGTTTGCTGTAGCATACAAACATTCTAGATACATTCAAAGGAACTTGGTCAAGCAATGGGCAACAAATTGTTCCACTAACAAACATGCAGTTGGATCTTTCTCTGTTTTATTCTATCTCTGCAATTCTCCGACACTACCTAATATTTTGTTACAGACACCAGTAACAGTCAGTCAATCTGAACATCAACCAAATGAATCTGGCTAGTCTGGGAAGATCCATCCAAAATCCAATAGCATTGCTCATCTAACCTGTTTAAAAAAATGTCAGAATGGAGTTTATGCCTTTAGCATTCAGATTATTCTGCCAAATGTAATGTGAATAAAATTATTTATTCACATTGTTTTGAATTAATCATGAATTATCTCTTAGCTTTTAGATATCTATGATGAGATTGTTTATTTTTAGAATGAAATTGTAGGGTAGGTATGAGAGGCCAGATCTGGTTGATTTGAACATAAAACAAGGTAGAAAGCTAAAGGGTTAATAAACAGGGAGGTTAAACTACTATGGGGCAGATTCATTTCTGGTTCAAGTGGTGACTGAGAGAGAACAAGGAAGACCTGGGTGAATTAAATGATTTGGTCATTGGGTTTTGAGTTCAATACACAGATAATCCTTTTTAACCCTTCAGCATTCAGATTACTCGGCCACATTCACATTCTTTTAAATCAATCACATATTATGTCATTGCTTTGAGATTTTGATGATGCATTGGTTTATTTTCAGAATGACATTGTAGGCTAAGTGTGAAAGGCCAGATCCGGCTAATTCGAACACAGAACAGGTAGAATATTTGGGCTGGATATGGCTGACTTTAATGCTAAAAGGTTAATATAGATGATGTGCAGCAAAAATTATCATCATCATTATCGGTTAAGATCTGTTTTCCCTGCTGGCATGGGTTGGACTGTTTGACATGGAGCTGTCCACACTCCAGTTGTCTGTTGTGACATGGTTTCTACAGCTAGATGCCCTTCTTAACACCAATCACTTAACAGTGAGTGCCAGGTGCTTTTACAAGCCACCGGCACAGGTGTGCTGATGAAGCACTGGCATGGGTGCTTTTTAGGTGGCACTGACACCTGAAAGGACAAGCCTGTATGTATGGAAGACAGCAATTTTACTTAGCTTGACGTGTCTTATCAGGTACAGCAAATCGCCACATCTCCCAGTCCCTTATTATTTCCTCAGTGAGGCCCAGCATCTGAAATCCCCACATTGTTTTCCTGTTTTCTTTTAGATTTCCATGTTCCTATTCATGCTGACAATGTCCCATTCTCTGCAACAGATATTTATAAAATAATCTGCTCTGGTTCAACAGAACTGGAAGACATTGTGAGAGGAGTTGACTGTCACCATCAATGTGTATGCAAGGGGAAATTTAAACAGAGAGAGAAACTAACCCACAATAAAACCTAGTTTTTTTTTTTCCTTTTTGCAAATTGCATACACTTGTAAAGAATATCATTGCATATTTGTGTTTCAATAGGCCAGTAGATTAGTTCAACATTTACACAGCAAATCTATCTTCAAGTGTAATTTGTCTCTTCATATTTTCTTTTAAACCTTTTTTTGACACTTTAGCAATAAACACAGGAATGATCATTTTAGGAAACACACACACACACAAATAGAAATGAATAAAAAATTTTTTTATTAATATCTAAAAATTTTTATTAATATCTAAATTAATTATTCAAAAAAAAAAAAAAAAAAACAATTACAATTCTTTCCAAGTTAATAATTCCTACGTTTTGGCAGCAAGTGACATTTTTTTAAAGTCAACACTTTCTGCTGTCATTGAAACATGTTACTGGCTGTAGCACTGATGCACCACCACCACTACTGCCACCCCCCCCCCCCCCGCCACCACCATTATGGAATACATTCAGGAGCAACAATTGATATTTTGACAGTAATCTGACAAGTAAATGCCTCGGAAAATAAAGAAGAAAAAAAATGTAGACCAGCATCTGATGTGTCTCATCACCCCACCTCCAACCAAAATAATTTTCCAAAGCCAGGCAGCTATATCAAGAATGAGCTTCCTTATTTATGAGACGTAAAAGCAAGAGTAATTAAATAGAAAAATATAAACAACAATTAATGGAATGGAAAGCATAACTAGTAGAGGCTGAACCAAATGGAAACAGAAAACCAAAATGGAAAAGTAGAAAATTTATAAATCCATATCTATCAATGGGAAAATTTACTTTGTGTGTAAATTTAAATTGTTTGGGTGGTAGAGGAAATCATTTACCCTATTTAACACCCTGACTTGGCCCATGGATGTCAGTAGAAAGGTTCATTCTGTTGTAAGGATGCAGTTCAGGTCCATGGCTCCAGCACATAATGATATGATGCTCTTTCACATGGTAGTCACAAAGTAGAGATGGTTCTCCAATGAAGACTCTCTCTCTACCAGACACAATAGGGACCCAGCCCTGTGAGTAATGTTTGTCCTCTCTGTTGAAAGGTTCAGTTGCATCTTATGTCTTCCAACTAGATTACTTACAAAGATTAACCCTTTAAAATTCAGATGATTTTGTCAAATCTTATACTTATTTATGCACATTATTTTAAACTAACCATACATAATATTGTAATGTCAAGATTTTAATGACGTGATTTTTTAATTACTAGAATGACATTGTGTGGAAGCGCAATGGCCCAGTGCTTAGGGCAGTGGACTCGCGGTCAGAGGATCGCAGTTTCGATTCTCAGACCGGACGTTGTGTGTGTTGGCGACCCCTATTGTACTCTATCGCCCCAACTTTCTCTCACTCTTTCTTCCTGTTTCTTGAGTAATGCATATATGAATATAAATAAAAAGTAATTGAAGAAAAAAGCAAAGAAATTACTATCATGCTATATAGTGACAATGAGAGAAAAGGGGGAGTGGGGCAATTAATTTCTGTAGAATTGGTATTGTTAATGAGTAAACTCCAAAACCATTCATAATACAGACAATACACTGCTTTGGTTTAATTCAGTTACAAATTATTTTTAAAGCAGACAAAGTTATGTATGCTAACTAGCAAACGCACCCGTCCTTTAGACGGTTTAAGTTGCTTTGGTAGTATTTTTTTCACCAAACAATTGAACTACCAAGGGGATTTATGAGTAGCACGGCAATTTATGTTTCTGATTAACCTGGGAATGGAAAGTCAAAATGAAGGCTGGTTATTGCGGAGGTTGTTGCACTTTAATGATCATAGAACATATAAGCTGGCAAGCAATGCAAAGTAGAGTTACTGAAGTGTTTTGGGAGTAGATTATGGATAATGACAACAAAATATAGTTGTTTTACATGAAAGTGAAATTTCTTGTCAGAAACATCCACAGAAATGATGTAATGAAATTGAAGGAAGACGTTGAAACTTCCCCTCTGCAAGTTTATTTTTTCAACAGCAAAGGGAGCTATATTTTCAGAGAGATAAGCTAACAAAAGCCCCTTTATTCTGTCTTCCCACATAGCCTTCGCATAAACTAACAGCAAATGCTGCATAAAGTCAGATTGGTGTGGAGCTTTCTGAAAGATACACATAGCTTTTGCTAGTAGAAGCAAAACTCCTATTTAAAGGTTGATTGTTTAGGATGAATTATATGTGATTGCTTAAAAAAGGCAAGAATGACAATGCTAAAACATATTTGAAATAACGGACAACAGTCAAAATATCATAATGGATGGGTCAATAAACACCCTTAAAGTGAAACAACACTTTGGTAGGTAAACAAAGGTATCAACAAATAGAAGAGAGGGAAGGGAACATCGCCTTTCAAAAAGGTAAGCTTGCCAAAGTTTAATGCAGATTAAATATGAAGACTATTTAGTACTGGATATCCATCACGAACAGTATTCCTAATCAATTTAATCACCGTGGTAGGTTGAAATAAATAAATAGATAAAATCCTTCCACTCGTATAAAAAGACTAAAATACTATGGGAAGACCCTACATACAAAAAACTATGTCCATTTACGCAAGAGATCTGAGCAAAATGTTTAGTGCATGGCCATCCTTGGGACATAAGCAATGTGTGTGTAAAGTTTGGTGAAAATTGGTTGAGAATTGTGGAAATGTATGCATTAGTCGTTATACACACACATACTGTGATTTATATATACTAGATAATATACTATGGTGTGTGTATGTACATATATACATACATAGATACTGTCTCTCTCTCATCAATTCACAGCACTTTTCACTAATATACATCATTCATTCAGATTATATAATTAATAGTATAATTGTTTCTCCTACATACATTCACATTATATAAGTGTAATAATAATGCTGTTCCTCCTACAGACATTAATTAATGCTGTTAACAATATAGCTATACAACATTCATAAACTTATTGAAAATTTTCTAACTCAAAATCTCAGTTTTGTAATGACTGGACAGAAAATACCTAAAAATGGATTTGTGCCTTTACTTATGGTTAGATTATTATGGAAACTGGTAGCATTGCAGAAATGGCTCAGTTTTCCTAATGTAACCTGTGCTAAAAATAATGTTGTGCCTATGTGGTTGTTAAATTAATTGAATAATAATAACTATTAAAAAAAAAAAACACTCAAACATGATGAAAATAAAGATTAAATATAATGAATTATAACTGATATAAACATAAACATCAAAAAGAAAAAGAAAAATGACAAACAAGTTCTCCTTTACTTTTTTTCCAGCTTATTCATGGTGTAATTTACAGGCAAGTTGTTACACCTATCAGAAAACAACATACCCAGGTAAGTATGAATTTTATCAATACACATAATAACAAATATGACTACTTCATTTTGCTCTACACAAAAATTAGCTTGTTGGACAAGTGTACCAATTAAAACTCAACAGAAATAGTTGAAACGAATACACAACAGTCCTCAAGGCATTTTTGAACCAACAGCACTCACAAATAACTTAATATCTAACCATTCTTCAAGTAATAATTTGTTCAAATCACCTGATGAAAAAGTAGATACACTGATGTTATACATCAAGTGTTCACAAATAAAATAATCTATTCTGGTTATTATCAAAAAGCCACTCAAAAAATGATTAGCAAACATTTTTCAAAGTGTGTTTTGATGAAAACTACTTCAGGTAAAATTTGCAAAGATACAGCAACATGAGAATCAATGTTAGTAATAAACTTTGTAGAATGTAAACAAAATGATAAAGAAAGGAAGGAAGTAATTTCTCCCTTAGATTATTAGGGAGTTCATAACTTTATTTAACCCTTTAGTATTTAGATTATTCTGTCAAATGTAACATTTATTTATTCAATTTGCTTTGAATTTATCATACGTTATCTTGTAACTTTGAGATTTCGATTATGTGACTGTATATTTTTTAGACTAAAATTGTAGGGTAGGTGTGAGAAAGCAGATCTGGTCAATTTGAACATAATACAACAAGAAAATTTTGGCCAGATATGGCCGATTTAAATGCTAAAGAGTTAAATATCAATGTAAATAATGATGGCTTGATTCATGTGGTTTCAGGTAGTATAGGATTGACAGATATGGTGCCATGTTGATCCATGTCTTACAGGACGTTAAAAGTCTAATTAATTCTATTAACGATATAGTTGTCTCTCCTGCATACATTAACAAATACCTTTTGTTTCTGTCTATTTTCCCCATCTAACTTGAACTTAATGTAGTACATCATAGACACAAACATAGCTTTGTGCCTAAGAAGGTTACTTTACAACCACATGGGCGTGAGCTCAGTCCCACAGCATGGCATTTTGGCTATCTTTTTCTATAGCTCTGGGCCGACCAATGCCTTTCTGAGGGAATTTGATAGTAAGAAACTGTGTTGAAGCTCATTGTGTGTGTGCATATATATCAAGCTGAGTCAAAAGTTTTTTTTTGACTTTCACTGATAATTTTTGGCAATTTGTATCTCCGTGATGATGATGATGTTATATCATTAATTTGATACATGTTATCCAATTGTTGCTGAATTGTTTGTTTATTCTTATTTTCACACATAACACATAAACATTGTTTATTCTTTATTTTACAGTTTTGATAATGAGTGGCCAAAAAAATTGCAATTAGAGCCATTTGATGCAACCTTTGAAAAAAAGGACTGAGTGCACGGACAGCAGCAGAAGAAATTAATGATGTGGAAATCTCAGGAATGGTCAAAAAACACGCAGCATAAAACTAGTTCAGATATTTCGAGGAAGGTGACAGCAGCCTCGAAGTCAAACCAAGGTCAGGGAGACCCTTTGCTGTGGAAGATGACGCTTTGCTTGAAATAGTTGAACAACAGCCAAACACAAGCACTTGTACATTGTCAGTAGAACTTGGTCCTCCACAAATTCAGCCTAGAGAACAGATGCTGTCAAGAAGCCCCTCATGAACTGACCAATGAGAACTGCCTTTTGATTTAGAAATGTATTGGCTGATTATCTAATACAAAGGTGCAAGCATGGCTGTGTGGGTAATAAATTTGCTTCGCAACCATATGGTTCCAGTTTCCGTCCCATGGTGCAGCACTTTCAGCAAGTATCTTGTACTATTGTCCCAGGTTGACTAATGCAACGTGGATAATTCTATTAGAAGGAAACTGTACAAAACCAGTTGTGTGTGTGTGTGTGTGTGTGTGTGCACATGCATGTGAGTATGACTGTTGACTTTCCATGCTTTCTCTTGTCATTGAGTACAACAGTATTATGATGGTTTACATTCCTTGTTGATATTATGAGCAGTCACTCAGCAGTTTTGAAAACCTGTGGAATAAAATAAACCCCTCACTTGAAAAAAACAGGTAAGGGTTGGTAACAAAACAAACATTTTTCTGTAAAATCTTGCCTCAAATAAATCCAAGCTCAATCCATGCTTGCACAGAAAAAAATAAACAGCCAATAAACAAATGAAAATATTCAATACAATTCTTACCTTTAAATTTTAAAATGCTAAAGTACCAGGTAACCCATATGAAAAAGAATAGCAGCATGCAATCATGAAAAATAGTGTAACCTACTACTTGTAGCCATTTACATCTGGTTCTGTCTCCATCCTGGTAAGACTTTATACTAATGAGAGAGCTTCTATGTGGTCACTTGACCTGCTAGAAACTAAAGCCAAAATGCCTTCTACCATCTGACAGAGGAATGAAATATTTGATAATGGGGCCCTAGATACACTGTATCAAAGAAAATTAGCAGATGGTCACAGCTGTAATGCCATTAGTCTTCTCAACCAGTTATGTCCTGGAGCTAAACAGTTACGCCAAACCAAACCATTTTTATTTTGCAAAAGATTTCTCAACAATTCTTTCTTTAACACTGAACCTATAACTACTTGACTATATTCTAATTCAATGGATTTCAACCAGGGTCTGTATGGTCCTTGGAAGTCCACACAAGATTTTATTGTCAAAATGTATCTGCAATAAATTGGTTATACTTCCACAATACACAAAATATCTTAACATTTTTTTATACAATTCCTAATAATATTTGATAATAAAAATATAATAAGATTTTATTTAAACATCAAATGGCTACAAGGGTCCATCTGAGTGAAGCAGGACTAAAAAAGTTGAGAACTACTGTTCTAAATTCTTTGTTTTTGTATGTATGTTGTTATTGATACTAATATCTAGCCATTGAAACAGCATCCTTCAGCTTTCTGTAAATTCATAGTTCACCCCAGATGATCACTCTATCTGGTAGTGATTTCCTGTTCACTGCCACAACAAACATGTACACCCATCTCTGCCACCACATCATTATCTGTTCTTGAATCAAAACACTGCACCATTTATATAATTTATCAAGGTGCAAGGATGGCTGTAGGTTAAGTTTACTTCCGAGTCATATGGTTTTGGGTTCAATCTCACTGAATGGCATGGCACCTTAGGCTAGTGTCTTCTACTATAGCCACAGGCCAACCAAAGATCTGCTAGTGAACCAAAGACTTGCTATTGTATATGCATGTGGTTACACACATATACAATAGGCTTCTTTCAGAATACTAAATGCACGTCTTTATCTTGACATGAAGGAATATTTATGAGTGTCCTGCATTTCCAGTTTTCTGTGAAAACATATCCAGTCATGGAGTAACATTACTTTGCTAGTAATCAGGTGAGGGTCAGCAACAGGAAGGGCAGCTGGCCTTAGAAAATTTGCTTCGATGGATTCTGTTTGACCCATGCAAGCAAGGAAAAAGAGACATTAAAAGGATGATGGCATTGTTACATACAGCAAAGTACCCCACACTGCATATATTACAAATCATAAAGGCTTTCTGTATTTACAACATTCAATCTGCTGCATACCTTTTACAACATTCAATCTGCTGCATACCTTGAATGTGTCTGTTAACCCTTTAGTGTTCTGATTATTCTATCAAACATATTGCTAATTGATTCACATTGATTTGAATTAATCATGCATTATCTCATATCTTCAAGATCTTGATGGTGTAATTACCTAATGTAGAATAACATTGTAAGGTAGGTGTGAGGGCCTGGATCTGGTCAGTTTGAACATAAAACAGATTAAAAATACTAAAGGGTTAATTAAAAGTTACTCACATGAGAAAGTATAAACTTATTATTCTTGTACATCTCAATTTGGTGAGATTGGTGTGACTGATACTCAACCTAAACAACTGCAAGAAAAATAGTGTGGGTCTTGTCCGAATGCTTACAACACAAAGAATTCCGCTAAAGGCATAGAGGGACTAAGTGATGGCATCATCAAATCAATCCTGCTAAAGCAGACCTATGATCAAAAAATTTCTTGCAGGGATCCTAACATTAAAAAAAAACCCAACTTTTTTTATATAAGATTATATTATCCCTGTCTTTTCTGAAAGACAGCAGGGAGTGATTTTGGAGGAAGATTTAGCTGCTAGTTCTAGCAGACTTAGCAACCATGTAAAGGAAGCCTACCACCCACAGACTTACTTTAATTACCACAAACTTTCTTTCCAAATTAAGTTTCTTTCTACATGGTTCAAGTATTTTCATCTTGCACTTTCTAATCACTAATCCTTGGAAAAGAGGAGGGCATATTTATCTGGAAAGATAGATTTGAGAGTGACTATATCTTAAATATTCTTAGCGTAGTGAGATATCTTAATCCTTTTTGATACCAACCCACCTAAGACCACCTCTGGTTCTTTGGTACAAAGTTTGCTCATTTGAAAGTACGGCTATTCATATCAAAACTTGCCATCATAAATTTTAACATCAGCATGGTATAGAAATGGATATAAAAGTTAATTAATCAACTAAATGCCTCCAAATTGTTGATTATTTTCATAATTAATTGACATGCAAAGGCAGTGAATTTCATTAGAAATTTAGATATAAAAGGCTAGGGAGAGGGGAAGAGGGGGAGGGAGAGAGAGAGTAAATGTAAATTGCTTATTCTTTATAGATGAAAATGTAGATGTGCTCCACAAGAGGTCCAAATAAACCCACGCAAAAGTGCAACACATAACTATGCAATTTAGCTTGTTTTTTTTGCCTTAACAGATAAAACTGAACTGTGACAAATATTTTCTGGAAAAAGATTTCCTTCACAAAACATTTAAAGAATAAACGCTTTATTTTATAAAGACTTCACACCAATTTCTACACTTCCTCTGAAATACCCAAAGTTAAGGGGAGGAAAAAAAGAATTTAATAGAGTAGAGAGAAGTAAATAAAAAATAAGAATCCTCATAATAATAGGCTTTTTTTTTCTTTTTGAAACATAATGAAGAAATAGATAAGAATTTATCAGCTGTCCCTTTTGCGGCTTTCTGCAAAGATTTCCTGTTAGATATTTCTTAAGTGAATTTCGTTTGTTTTTTGTTGTTTTTTTTTCTTCATGTTTTATATATTTTTAAAATGAGACCGGAAAGAAAAAGCATCATTGTTTTTTAATGTATATGTGTATGTATGTGCAAATATATATATTTATATATATACACACACACAGGCACACTATATGAACAGACACACAGATACATATATGTATATGTATGTATATTTAGTCCTTTTCACAGGGGAAACACAAAACAGAAAGGGAAAAAAAAAAGCTTTTGAAAGTCAAAAGAAAACCAGCAGTAAGCTCGGGCCCCTCCACCAACGGCAAGGCGGACAGCTCTGGGAGGAGAATTTCTCACTACAGTTTTAAAGTGATTCTTATTTACTTCTTAAATGTTTCAAAAACCTTAGGATCTACTAGGGGTTACTAATAGGGAGAACAACATTTTCTTTGTCACCTAACGTGTGTGGCTATGTATGTAATGCATAAGTGTGGGAATCAGAGAAGAGAAAGAGAGGAAAGAATAGTGACCCATGGCCTTTGTAGACCTTCACAGAATGGCGAAATTGCACAGCTGATGCCAATTTTGAATAGGTTTGGTGGAAATTCAGGTGCAAATCATAATTTAAAAAAAAAATTTTTTTTTTTAAAGATTTTCATTACTAGTTCACTAGGTATATGATGGTAAGTATAACAAGGAAACATCACGACAACTAGGACAGAACAAACATCACACAAAGGTACTTTTTTTCTTGCCAATGTTTACATCTTTCACCAATAAATATGCCTGCAAAAGATCAAGTGCCTTCTTAGGCATCAGTAGTTGCATGTGTGGTCCTGTATGTAGGAGAACAGCATTACACCACTTCATATATGCACGCACACACACAATTGTCATTACCATTTAATGTCCAACTTTTTCCATGCTGGCTTGGTTTAGATAGGTTTCACAATGCCTTGCTACCTGTCATAACCCCTTGGTATCTGGCACTAAAGCAACAGGGTTTAAGGGTAAACTACCAATTTGATCTATGATATGAACTCTCAGTAATTCTTGATCTTTCTGATTCACTTCTTACTCCGTTTACTTGTGTTTCATTTCACCTTAAGTTGTGCTTTGTTTTACAGCGTGCCCTCTCTCCAATTCACATCAAGCACTGACCTCTTCAGAAGTGTCATCTTGATATGAAAGCTTTTTTTTGCTCTCCCCACCCCTTTTTTAAAAATCAGTTTTACTTGTTAAATAGTTGGAAACTCATCTTTTCATTTCTTGCATTCATTCACTTTGCTCTTCACTTTTCTCACACATTTCATCATTTCTTTTTCTAGCTCTATAGTTGCCCCTCTCCAAACTTCAATCAAAACTGCTTTCACATCATCTCATCACTCACACCACCACCATCAGCAACAACAACACAGACACACTGATATCATACAAATTTGGTCTCTCTGCAGCTTTCATTCTCTCAATACTTCTATTATTATAACATGCTACACTCTAATTTTTATTCTCTATTGTGAAACTTTATCATTCTTCTTTCCACCTCTCTTTTACTCAGGCTATTTCTTCTCTCACTTTTTCTTCTAACTATCCTTGCATTTCACTGTCTGTTCACCTGACTGCCTGTTTTGCTTGCTGGTTGACTGTTGGATAATCAATGTTCCAACCTATCTATTTCTCTACCTGATCCACTTCCTTTTCTAATACTGTTATTCTTTATTCTACTTGTCTCATCATAGCCATTTATTCTAACTTCCACTTTCATACAATGTAACAAAAAAGGGAAGCCAGCTAACAAAAAAAAAAAGGCACGGGTGTGTGTGTGTGTGTGGACTGGTGCATATCATTGGGCTTTTCATAGTATTGATTAAAAAATGGGTATTAAGTATATTCCCAAAATATTAATTGTGATGCCATTCTACAAAAGAACCATGTGGTTGGGAAGCAAGCTTTGTACCACTCAGCCACACCTGTGTGGTACTTTTTAATTGACCCTCAGAGTTAGGAAAAACAAAGTCAACCATGGCAGGATTTGAACTCAAAATGTAAGTTTAAGAAAGACGACATTTATTGTGTAGAACTAAACAATAGGTCAATGACTTAGAAACCCTTCCACAGTAAACATTGTACTGGCACTGTTTACTCAATGGAACAATAGTTTGAATCAATCTAGTTTGGCTAAACAGCTGTCAGTTGGACATCACAGATACTGTCATGTTAGGAATGGAACGAAATTATAAAACTATAAACAGTTCTTCTAGAAAAACATCTTCATTTTTACAACTAATCAATAATCATTACTAATATGCGCAACAACAAAAAACCCACCACCACCACTTTTTTTGTTACTGTAAATGTCACTGCTGTTACTTTTATTCCCTTCTTTATTCTTACATTTGCTTTGCTCTCCTTTAGTTTTCACACACTCGCTAATATATTTTTACTTCTCTCTACAGTTTTCCTGCTCCAATCAAAATCTACCTTCACCTCTTCTTTTCATTTCACACAGCTTTCCCACACCACACACCGACACAGACTTTGACATCAAAAAAGAATTTTACTCTCTCCTTTTCTCTCTCTCTTCACCATTTGCTCACTCTCTTTACAAATGTTATATAACAATGATCACCATCATTGATAAACCATTTGTTTTTCCATGATAGCCAACATAATTTGGATTGGTCTACAGTAGAACAAATTGCTGCTCATCTCAAATAAATAAATAAATGAGTAATACAGATGTTGATTAATGAGACTAATTAGATAATGTATTCCTTTGTCAGCTTAATGTGTCTGCTTGTCTGAGATTTACTTTGAGAAATTAATCTGCTATTTTATTTGGCACAATTTCATTTACTCTGAAGAACAAAGAAGACAACATCAGGAGTAAAATGAACAGAGTGGATTCATCTTTAGTTTTCATTTATTTGTTTCTTAATAGCTTCCATTAATTACTGACCACATCATAATTTGTACTATCATCACCACAGCCAACTCCACAACCATCTTTGTTTCATCCTACAGGTTTCAGAAAAGATCTTAACTTTACAAAGAGGAAAAATTACCATTGCTTATGATATAATTTATGATAGAACATAAGTGTCACAATATAACAAAAATGCACCTACACCATTGTGAAAACACAATTTTATACAAAACATACTAAATTACAGTGCATTATAATATATATGTCACAACATCCTATTATAAACAACACATTACACTACATCACATACTACACAAAATATCACCCTAGATCTTACTATACAACACATACATCTCAATAATCTTATTCTGATTAACCTCTGAACAGTGTAAGAATATCTCTAACAAAAAATGAGTTAGCTAGCCAACTTAATGTGATTAGATGTGTAAAAACATAAAGGAATGTGAAAAGTCTCTACTAATTCCATGAAAGTAGACGGATTTCAACCACAGAACCAGACTTCTCATTAATAATTTGTTATTAAGCTTTTTTAATTAGAATACAGTGCTATCCCCAAAACTGGTGTTATCAATTTACATAGGTGGGAGGTAGAAAAAATAATAGAAAGGAAATAAATAGGGAGATGTTGGTGATGGTGGCATATCTATCATTTAAGAGTAAGTAGTATTTGAAATGGAGGTGATGGTGGCAGTAGTGAAAGTAGTAGATTCTGTGGTTGTAATGAGGATGATGATGATGATGAAGAAGATAGTGGTAATGCAGTGTTAGTAAAAAATATTGTTTTTATCAATTTATATGGTTTGGAGCTAAGATAGATTTGCAAATTCATCTAATTCTGATGAAGTACTCTTATGACTGAATGCAAATTGATATAATCACAAGCTAGGAAGACTAAAGAGTCTTGCAGCCCTTGCAGCCCATGATTTTGGAGACAAACCATTAAATGACATAGAAAATGCTGGGTAACTCATACTCAAACACTACCATGACATATATTTCTACACTACAATATCACCAGACAAGATTAAATATGGTTTCAATCACTGAACTGATTGATCATTGTGATATACAATGTTCCAAATAATTTTATGCAATTAAAATTTGCCAGATCTTGCTAACCACTCTGCAATACAGTTCATTTATTACTTAGTAGTATTACAATGCATTCAACAAATCATACAGCAAACACCCCATCAGACTGAAGAAGATACCAATAAGCCTACAAATTGTTTATTGTGTCAGTCATAACATGTTAAATAAGCTTTCACAAGATGAACTATTTAGCTATCAAGTTGTATGATGTTTTAACACTTTAGTGTTCAGACTGACCAAAATCACTAAAAAAAAAAATAAACAAATCACATTACTGAATTCTTGTAGCTTTGAGATTATGTAAGATAAAGCCTTTCCTGTCTTTATTCAAGTAAAAATAAATTTTGAAACTTCTTGGGTTTTTTTCAATGTTTGAAGAGAAATGTATATCTTAGTTTTTAATGATATGGCATCAGCAAGTAGCAATTCCTACTTTAAAGGCTTTACTCTTGATGGTGTACAAAATATAAATGAAAACAACAGTGGTAAGTCTTAGGACGAATCTGATATTGATATTTATGAATCTTTGTCAGACCATAATGAAAGTGATGAAAATGATACTGAAAACATGATGGAAACATGGTTGAAGATTACTACAAGCACACTTCCCAATTCCACAGAAAAGACTAGTTCACAACAGAGTCTACCTGTTTTTATTTCTACCAAAAAGTTTTTTGAAACAGTTGTGGAGGAAACAAATAAACCTGCTGAATGCATAATTTCTATTTGTAGAAGACCCAATCTACTATGGCAGCCAACTGATACTGCGAAAATGCAAGTTTTTTTTACTATAAACATTGTTTGATAGCAAGCAGCTTTCTCATCTGTGGAACTACTGGAGTCCTGATATAAGGTATAATGATCCATATATCTCCAGCTTTATGTCTAGCTATAGTTAATTCATATACTGTTTATGTAAAAAGCTACAAGGTACCTCTGCCACCAAGAAACTATGACCATTTGAAATTTCAAGTTGACACTGCATCTCAGTTATGTGAAGATATTTTTTTTCCAGAAAGCACAGAACTGGGAGAAAAGCAAACTTAACTTAGGTGGATGTCAACAAAGAAAATATTGACTTCCATAAAGTGGAAAAAATAAATAGAAGGACAAAAAAGTTTGCAGACTATGTTCACTGCAAAAAACAAAAACTGCGAAAGGGTGTTAGGTTAAGACTTCAACTTCATATATGTGTTCATTTTGCAAAGGTGCCTTTGTGTAAAGGATGCTTTGAACAGTTTCACAATAGAAATATAGCATAGCTATATTTTGTTGTTTGATAGTAATACCATATATACCTTTCATTTTATTACAAATAATATGCGAAAGTGAGAAATGCATATTAATTTTCAGTATGTTACACACTTGTATTCACCTTTGTCTCACCTGTTAATGAGCTTTTTTTTTTATTAGATGCATTTTGTTAGGCAAATGCATTCATTAAATTGTATAAGAGTACATAACCAATGGTATATTGACTAGTAAAAGAGAATTGTACTTTATTTTCAAGGAAAATATTTTTAATGAAATATAGAGGAATAATAAAATCACCAATTATACCTGTATTTTAATTAATTAAAATTAATGTACCTCATCTTGAAAAGTGGCAAAATTGTTGGCAGTTGACATCTGGGGTAATTTTAGTAACAAATCAGACTGGTAAGATGCATTAAGAATTTAAATTTTAGTGTTTATCCATAATGTTACTGCTTTTACACCTGTTAATTAAAGTTACCTGCCCATAAAAGTCAAATTTAATCAGAAAGATCAGCTAAAATTACAGAACTATATATAAACCATTAGTATATAAGCACCCACTGACAAAATTTCAAACCACTATGTAAAAAAGTTACAAGTAAATATTGTGGACATCCCTCTTGAACCTGAATAATTCCAAATAATGTGAACAAATAAGCATTGCATTTGAAAAATTAATCTGAACGCTAAAGGGTTAAAATGATGTTGCATTATAACAATCATGTCATCTCTCTATTATTCTAGGCCCAGAAAGAATGGATAAGAGGGGAGGAACAAGGAATGATACCTAGTAGTTAGAAGAGAAGCTAGACATCAGATATAAACATAGCAAGACAGACTCAGATGCATGAAACATTCAGGGTCACAAATAATCAGTCTAAACCAGGACATCATTGAAAAAGTATCCACAGACTTTCAGTTGCTAATGAACAATATAGAAAGAGGCTAGGAAATGTTACAGATGGCTGTAAAATGAAGATAATGCATGGCAGAGAGGGACCATTCCTAGTTGAAGCAACAGAAGTACCAGCTATTGAATCAGATAGCTTTTTGGTTGAAAGAGCCATTGTGAAAAGGTGTTGACATGTTGAAGATATCTGATGAAATAGGACATATCAAAATCAATCAAGTTGTAACAGGAAGATGTTATCCCTAACGACTGCCATAGTAATTGCTTCAAAGGCAAAAAAAAAAAAAAAAGATGCTCTAGAGAGAGGCAACTAGAGAAACAACACAAAATTGACAGACCAAGTTATGAAAGTAGCAGAAATTTTGTTTCTAATTAAGTACAGCTAATTAAAAACAGAATTAGCTTAGATAAAATTCACTTCAAGTTTGCACCAGAATAAGATAAAACTAAGGATCGCTTCTGATTGGAACAGTTGCAGGAGTTCTAAGCTAAAAGAAAGCCAATATCCATCAATCAGGAGGTCTTTGATTGGGGGTTTACACAGACAGCAGTCTGGTGGCCAGTAAGAAAACAGAGCAGAGTTGACTTGTAAGAACAATGCAAGCTATGTACAGAGGTGCTTCTAGGAAAGACAGAGTCAGAAATTAGTTCTGTAAGAAAATTAGTATGCAGGCAGGTGTTCATCAGGAGCTCAGTTCCAGACCATAATGGAAGCATTTAACACTGGCTGTCCATGAAGACTGTATACCAACAACTTAAGTTTTCATAGCTTAATTAATAAGTAAATCTAATACAGAAGATTTAGTTAAAAGATTAGAACCATATTGGATATCTGGAAAGTGGATATGCTCAATGAGCAGGCAATGTATAGATACAAATTATATACTGTGTACTTAGTGTAAACTATGGGCACACAAGAGAAGCACTAAGATCACAAGAAAACAGCAAGTAGACTATGTATGTGGCACATGTACTGAAACAGTTAGCAGGAAGAGTACATATAAAATATATTGCCTCAAATACCCAGAAGACTTCTTACAAGTACTTAACAGCTACTGTTACTGAGGTAGTTTAATCAAGTAGTGGAGGTGGAGCCAGAGTAAGAATAGTTGGGAACAATTCAGGAAGCTATTAACACTGCTGGTAGCAAAGAACTCTCTCCACTATTTACTGCATGGGCCTTGGATGAATATGTGAATACTCAGGTTGCTAGACATAGTCACCAAATCTTGAATCACACCTCACAGTCTCACCAAAAGAAGAAATACGCTCAATAACATGGTCCTAAATATGTTGTATTTGAATAAAAACAAAGTGGTCATAACTGAAAGATTTGTAATCACAGGTCTGCTCAATGTATGCTAAGTAGCCCTTTGTATATATAATGACATTTTTAGCATCCCTTTTCATAGAACCAACTGATGCATTCCTACATATCTGATGGATTTTATTACCTAGGAAGGGCCAAGAGTAACCTAGTCTAGTGGACAGGGATTAAAGAAAGGGCAACACCAAGCCAAGTGTTAAATGTATTTTGATTTGAAGGAACACTTAGCTATTCTGTTAAAGCTTGATAGGTAGCACATGAAGAAGGGGGTTAAAACATTTATTTTGTCTTCTAGCCACCACCACCACCCTTACTTCCCCTACAGCAGTATTTCACAAACTGGACAAACAGGTTCTATCCAAGTAGATGGACAAATTAGATAATTAGTACTCTCTTATACATAAACACACAGACAGCTGTAAAAAAATTACACATTCTTACAAACAAGGACATATACAGAACCATAAACATTAACACTTTCTTGCATACATATGCAAAATTGTAAATAATTTAAAATAGAGAAGGAGAAATGAGGAGAAGAGAAAGAATTCATTCATAAAAAATATTTAATTTATAGGTTTGGTAATGGGTTAAGAAACTGCTGTAGTCACTACTTTATCCAAGAAGATGTCAGCATATTACCATGTTTATTAATGATTTACATTAAGGAACTCAAAGGTTTCAGCAGGGGTGCTGCCCGCCATCGCCACCACCACTACTGTTGTTGTTGTTGTTGCTGTAAATAATCAACAATTACTGATCTGCAAAACAGTAATGGGCTTATAGGTAAAAATCAACAGAAACATTTTGTTTGTAATAAATTCATTTTCTACTTTTTCTCCTTCCTTGATCTCAGGTGACGGCTCATATTCTTTACTATCTCTGTGCCTATTAATGAACTTATTGGTCTCTCTCTTATTGGACTAATACCTGCCAACAGAGAACATCACCACTTTCTTTGGATTCAAGCCCAAATATATTATTGCACATGCCAAAAAGGAAGCATCTATGTGGCTGACCTGCTAGAAAGAGCAACCACCACACCCCCAAATCACCCTCTGCTATTTGAAGAGGTGAAAAAATGTGGTAAAAATGTTGCCAGAAAGAATTACAAGAGCAGGCCAAGTCAACCAGCAGGAGACCCAGGGGTAGACTAAGAATGAAATGGTTGGTCATGCTTGGAAATCTAGTCTAATGGCAGTTGATTCCAATAGGACCACATGAAGGAAATGCATGAGGACTTTACTCCTATGATACCCTGGGAATAGTAAGCAGAGAAGATGGATAAATGGAAGAAATTTTAAAGAATACTGTCCTTGATATCCCCTTTAAAAAATACTGGATGGTTAAGGTTAGAATACCGCTAATTATAGATCTGCTTAATCAGGGATAACAACATTCGAACAATGCATTGTTGTTATAACATTTATACTAATGTGTGTAAAGACAAGAGACCCCATTAAATTTATCTTCAAAATAGTTTTAGTGAATGAGAAATGGCTAATGTGAGTGAAACTCCTGACACTGTTGCAATTCCTTCTAACCTGATATTTTATCTCACTCTCAGCACAGATAATCTGATAGAAACAAAATGGACAAGTGTCTGAAGTAATACTAAACTATTTCCCCTAATCCATCTTGCCATCCACAACCATCCAGGCAATTGGACACAAGTATGTCTAGGACTATTATCCAATTTGTTCTTTCTTTTTTTAGTTCAGTAGTGTGTGATTTATGCAAGACTTGACTACTATTTCTCACAAGTTGAATAACTACATTTTGTTATTTCTGGACAGAACACTTTACAGTACCTCACTTAACTCAGTTCTTAGTAGAAATGGGTACCAGATCTGTTAAAGAGAGTGGATATGTAAAGTTAAGATGTGATAAACAATTACCTTGGCCAGGAGAAAAATGTTATTCTCATCTACTTAATACTATGAAATCAGAGCTAACAAATTGGCTCTTAAAAGTTCATTATGGCCAAGGAGAGAATCTGCATTGGATATGATAGGTTTTATGTTTACCAAAGGAAGCAATGGAGTAAAAGAAATTTTTTTGCTGACTTTCTGTTTGTACTATGAATCATTTTTACATATGGACATCTTTTTCACTGCTAATGTTACTCATAAGATGAGATGAATTAAAATGTGTTTTAGAGGTTTGTATTTATAGATCTTTATTGATCAGCCTCTCATTTGCTTTAGCATTTTATGCCATTTCTCAGAATACTGTACATTAATCATTAGAGCTTCATCTTTAAACTTAGACATCTTTGTTTAATGTTAACTACAAGTGCAAATGAAACCTATTTGTCAATCAGGCAAGACAAATGAACAGTCATGCATCTTGCTCAAAAGCACAAGGTAAATGGCTGCTATTACACTTTCTAGCATACAAGTCAGATTTTTCAGATCAAAATTTACAGTTAAACAAAGGGAGGTCAACTTATATACGAAGATGGCTGTGAAGGACGAAAAAGAAATATGCATATGAAATGCAGCATAATTTGTAAGCAACATTGATGTTTGAATATTTACACTATATACTCTATCAACTCATAAGCCAGAAAATACAATAGTAAGATTTTAACTCATGACTATATAATAGTCAAGCACCATGACATAATAGCAACTGTTCATGACTGAAGATGGAAAATAGTGCCTTATTTCCATATTTAAGGTTTGGTTAGCCAAATGTTTGATCTTTGACCTACACTAAGTACAATCACACATCAGAGCTGAGACCCACAACAAAGCAGCATAGAGGGTGAATAAGTGCATATTTCCATCCTATTTGTTATGGTGGATTCTGTCCTAAAAAACGTTTATTTATCTGGTGGGCCTTTGCACTCCTTTCCGGAAGTGTGTATATGAATCAGTGCACATGTATATGTATAGGAATCTTCAAATGTAAATGTAAGTGAAAGACAATGTGTGTGTGTGTGTATGAGAGCCAAAGGTGGATGAAGAGGGTGGTAATGTGAAAGTTATAGTGAGAATGCAAGTGCTTATATGAGTAGGTATGTATAAGGGGAGATGAGAAGGTGGGAGAGGTGCTTGAAGGACAACAATGAATAGGTTAAACAATATTCCCACACACCCTAAAGGCCAGATTTTCAACTGGAACATCTGATATTGTTTGATGGCTTCTTGTCATATTTGTGAAATAGCTTCTCCAAGTGAAGTTATTTCACAAATAATAATGATAATAATAATAGTAATAATAATAATATGATCAACACCTGTAACTTGTCAACAAGTTTGAGAGGAGGAGGGAAAGAGCTGGGAAAGAATTAACTTAGAGATTGGGATGAGGGACAGGGTGATATAGAAGATCAACTGGATGGATACATTTCTAGGATGTTTGTGTTGATAGTTAAACTTTGGTCAGCTCTGAACTAGTTTAAGTAAAGTTGTGGCATTGGAAAAAAATAAACCATTTAAATGTTTCATCTCAAAATGTCAACCAATCATCTGACTTTTGACAATTTGCTCCAATACATATATATATATCAAAATTGTTGATTTTTTTTTCTGTCATTTGGAAATATTTGACAACTGGTGTCTAAGAAGATGACTGTGTGTCATTGACCCAGTGCAGGTGCATGCAACCTCCAAACAAGCAGATTGCGATGTGAAAACAGTCTTGTTTGTACTTAAGACCCACTGTCCTTCACTGGATTGGCCATATGTGTTGATACCCTCCAGTAATATTTTTTCAGACCAGCCATTAATACAAGCACACACTTGGGTTAACAGCATCACCATGGTAGAAAACTGAAGTCACAGCTGCATGTCAACAGGACAAACTTTATATTGACCATCAGTCCATGTATCAAGTCACTTATTCATGAAATGCAGACTAACTGCAAACTCGTCTCAAAATGGTTTGATTTGGTCAGTGACAAACAACAAGAGAGAGTTGTATGGGACACAGCTGTGTGGCTTTTGTTCTAATATCATTGGAAGTCAAATTCTATTGCTCTAACATATTAAAAGACTAAGATTTTGGACTCTTGTTAAGCTTTTTACCAGCTTAGCATTGATCTTCAGTTCAAATCTAATTCAGTTACTTTCTGTTGCCTATTTAAGCAGAACATTTAATTCTGTGTGAACAGAAATTATGGGTAGGTACCAGATAATAACTGGAGACCACACCTTGGAACTATGTAGATAAAGGTTCAGTCTCAATGTGTGAATGCTGTTGGCCATTGACTATAGCCATGGACCAATACCTTGCAAATAAAAATGATAGATGGAAACTGAAGTCCATCACGAGTGAGTGAGTGTGTGTGTACACACGTTGCCCCTGTCTTCATATGTCTTCACTGAGTTTAAGCAGAAGCCTCATTATTCATACAGTGCCATTTGCAATGAAGTTCATCACGAAGGTACATCCAGGGTTTATTACATACCCTGACATGTTGCATGATCTTGCAAAAAAACCCAAAAAGTTCTGCATAACCAACATCAGGAAGGCAGCTGGATGTAGAAGACTCTGCCCCAACATTCTCATCTGACCAATACAAACTTCCTGGCTTATACAAACCACGTGTGGCTTTGAAAACAAAGAAAAGGAATCCTGGGACCTGCACTAAAATGTTTGATTAGCTATTTAGAATTACAGCTAACTAAGCCTACCAGACAACATAAACAGATATACAAACTGAAATATAAGCCTACACAAAGACACAATTCCAGTTCAAACAAAAATTTACAAATTAATTAATTAAGTAGCTGTAATTAATTTGTAGTACAATACATAGCCTTTTTGGTAAACTTGGAATGCAGAGGTATGTCTATTTTTGTAGCCTCACTGAAAATGAAACAAAATTGTTACACCATAGGTTTTATATTCTTATGGGATGATAAAAATGGGAACCCTTTTGACTAATTTCTAGCCTTACACTTTCACTGGTGAAAGAATACTTGTCTTTGGTCCACAGAAAAATTAAGTAGCGTACAGTTATGTACAGTGTATACAAGCTAGAACTGTTAAAATGGTCAGTGTCTTCTTCTGATGAAGGCCTAAATAACTCTAGAAACTAGTCACAGCAATGCCATTTATTCTGCCCACAATGAAATGAACCTGTGATGCAACCAATTCGATTATTTCTCACTGTGAGGCTAAATTTGTATGCCTTACACTCCAAAATATGGATTCATTTTCCTACAATGAAGAAAAACTCTCAGAAAATAAGAAAAAAACTTTTCTCATCCTTTTCTGCTTCTAGTGAATAAAATACAGTAGTCAACTGTTTCTAGGAAATCAGCTTGCTCTAACCAGAATGTTAAAAAAAATCTCATAATTAATGCTTAAAATAACTGGTATCTGGAAATTTTAAAATCTGCATTGCTGAGGTCATACAGTAGCTGATAAATTTAAGGAAATTTATTCCTGCTTTCAGATGAAAATGCAGTGTAAGATGATGAATGAGAAAATGTTAACTATGCGTTGTCAGAAGTTGGTTGTTCGAAATAAATATTCAGAGCATATATAAAGCAGCATTTATAGAAAAGAAACACAGAATCCATTTAGATACAAGAAGATGATGAAAAACTGATGAGAGCTGTCGAAAACATGTATGATATATATACATAAATGTATATATTTATGGCTCAAACGTAGTGCTACAGTTATGAACAATGAGAGTAATGCTTACTGCTGTCACTCAACATCCTCTTTTTCTTACCCTTCAAGAATGAGTGTGAGTTGTTTGGGAAACAATGTTCCTAACTGCAAAATTGACATACAAACAGGAAAAATAAAGTTTTCAGTTTCAATCTTCATAGAAGATTAATTCTATTGTAAAGGTAGCATTTGTGTTCTGTATAGTCTTAATTACACTCCACACACACACACATACATATATACATGGGTGACAAAATATTGTTTAACTCCAGAGCAGTCCAACAGAACAAAGCATAGGATCAAAGATATTCCAGTTATGTCTTTTTGCATTATCCAGTGTAGCTTTTCTTTTATAAGATAGTGAAATGCGATTTTAGAAGAAATACTGATAATTCTAGTAAGAAATGATCAGGTAGCCACTGATTGACCAGCTCTTAAACCAAAAGAGCCTCAGATTTATAATCTGACCTTTATTTATTCTTTTTTCTGACAGTCTGTCTAAAATGCCTAGTAAAATATGTTGTGACACAAAGCCATAGTATATTATATAGCTTCTCACAGACAAATCAACTCCACCTTCTTATGTTCTGCTCTAAAACAAGCAGTGTGAGCTGTCAGGATGGAAAGGATCTGATGATGGTCAGGTGTTCAACATTCAGTTTTAGGGTGCAGGAAAGGTTTCTTAAAGACAAAAGATGAAATAACACTGAAAGAAAGAAACCTCAGAGAAGGTATGGTCCAGTTAACTGTGGCATGCATGACTCACCAGAGAAATTGATAGAAATGGTAGAGAGAGTTAAACTCTCATTCCAATAGGAATTCAAATCCTATATAGATCTATTTTTTCTTCAGTAGAGATATCATCATCAGAATTTTATACTTGTTTTTCAGGCTAACACGAGTTGGATAGTTCATCACAGTCCAAGTCAGTTCTTCTTATGAGGACCATGTCTTGCCTTGTATGTACAGCTGGAGCCCTTCTTGACACTAATCACTTTACAGAATGTACAAGGTGCATTTTATTGCGACACCAACATTAAAGAGGTTGTTATGTACTGGACAAGGCAAGACAGAAGGGTTCTCTCAAAACTATGCTTCCGTTTCATTCATTCACCAACCACTGTACAGTAGGTATGAGGAGTTGGTTGTACTATATACCATAAGAATGCAGAGTAACTCATTTAAGACATGAATGTGACTGAAGAGGTTAGTAATAGTGAGAGTGATGGTAGAAGAACCAGAACAAATGGATGAAGTGAGGTAGAAACAATGATAGGAGTAATGAGACCAGAAAGAGTAATGTGTAATAGTTAGTCAAGGGTCTTAGAAGTCATTTGCTCAAGGTGCCATACACTGGGATCAAATCCGGAACCCCATGGTTGTGAAAAGAACTATTTTTTGATGATACATCTAGGTCTGCTACTGTAATAATCCTGTTTGAAGTTAACACAGTTTGAAATTGTGGTAGGATAATTAGAATATTTGACGTCACAATATCTAGACTACACACCTAGCTTATATAGAAAGATCATTAGAGATTTCGTAAATGTCTGGTAACAAAATACCCTCACCCATACTATATTTTGGGTAGTCATGTAGGAAGGGTGTGATACTCTTCCTACTTTTCTTTGTCTTAAATTGTTAATGTACAGTGTGAGTCTTGTATGTATATGTGTGCGTGATAATGTATATCAGTAGGCATCTTTTAAATTCACCATATATGTTTACATATTTAGGGCACAAACACACACAGACACACACACACACACACACAACAAACCTAAGCCCAGAAATGTATATCTACATATGTTTACACAACCACATCATCAACACACACAGCTGCATGTTGCACACATACACATGCAGATAAAGATGCACACGGTTTACATGCATTCTTCAGCATGCATGTGAGAAAACTATTCCATCTATTTGGTAAATAGACACCATAAGCTGCAATGTTAACAAGTTCTAGTAAAGAGAAACAAAGACCTAAGATGCTGGCAGAAAACAGTATGAATATCAGACTTAATGACAATCTGACAGAGGACTAGAGTAGTATTAGCAGTGGGTAATGGTGTGAGGGAATACCAGCAATAGTGAGGGGGGGTGCTGAGGGTGCAAGTAAACAAATGACCTCCCTAGGGGTTAATAATGTCACCCCTTCTCCTCTATGCATTCATAAGATAGATCAGCAGCACTTTAATGAGATATCAAAATACTTAAGTACCAAACTAAACTATGAAATGTGTGTGTACTTTATATATATATGTGTGATTGTGGATGGGTGTAGAGGTAGTAGAGAGAGGGGAGTCAAATGAGAAAATGTGACAAAAAATATATTACTATCCCCTCCCTACAGCATTAAAAAAATGCTTTCTTCTCTATCCTTTTCTTTCTCTCTCTCTGTCTCTCTCTTTCTGTCTTTCTTCAGGTAATCTTCCTTAATAGAAGAAAGTGAAAATAGAGTTAAAGGGAGTGGGAGTAACTGAGGAGGAGGAGGAGGAAGAGGAAGGGTGGGAAGAAAATGCACGGTTTCTTTCATTCCCCCCACCCCTGAAAATACAGTTGAATTATGAGGTTTTTTTGGAAGTCAGAAGAGGTGAAGGTGATAGTGGTGGTGGTGGAGGGAACAAGGAGTGTAACTGTGAGTGGGAAAGCACACTTTGAGTCTATCACACACATACATGCTCTAAGGCACACCCACCCTCTAGCAAGGAAAATGAGAGTGTTGAATGGCTTTACCAAAATTAGGCAAGAGAAAACTGATAGCAGTTTTTAGAAATTTTTGTTTGGTTGATATTTTTGGTTTCTGTTTTAAATATGTGGAAGGATCAACAAAAAGAATAAGAAAAAAAGGGAAAGAACAAAAGAAAATTCTTAACAAAATAAAAATTTCCCAACTGACTCTTCTTCACCACACTCAAGAAAAAAAGTATAACAAAGATTTGATAAATTACATACATTCAAAAAATATAAGTCACACGCAGACAAGACATATATGTACCTATAGATGTGTGTGTGTGTGAAAGAAAATGGAGAGAATAAGTGCTACATTGAGTAGGGAGTCAATAAGGACCAAGAAAGTCCTTATACAGAATCTGTTTTCTTTTCTAACTCTGGAAAAAAAATGCCATCCCATCACACTGTCAAATAACAACATCCATTTTTTTCTTTCAACCTGCCCACCCCACCTGAAACAGCTGTTGCTAGCCAAGCAGGATGGTGGAGAAGGAGAGATGACAGTACAATAGACACAAAGAAAGGGGTGAGTGGGGAAAAATGTCTTCCTTTTCCCTGATCTTTCTTACCATCTTAACACCAATCTCCCAGATTAGCAAATACCAGTCTTACCCAACTAAACACTACCATCATCTCCATCATCAACCTCTGCTATCTCATATGTAGGTACTCTTATTTACTCTGCCTTCTACCCAGTAGCGGGATGCACCTTGGTGACAGTTAAAACAGCCAGTTCAGTCAGGTCCAGCACAAACCTAGCAATAGGAAACACACTATGTGCTGGCTTCAGTGAATATTGTTGTGAGGATGGGGTCAGAGAAGGTTTCTTCCCTTAACACACATAACTCAACTCTCTCTCTCTCTCTCATACATACACACACACCCTCTACCTCCATACAGCATTCAACATTAAGCCAAAACCAAGTGTCATTCCTAAGTTCTCATTGGGAGTTTTTCAGATTTCTAGGCAACAGCAGCATTCCAATAATTTGCTTAGATACAGGATAAATAGTAGGGAAAGGAGAAAAAAATTGATAAAAATGTCAATAAACAACAATAACAATGACACAAATAGCATGAAATAAGTCATTTCTGGTCAGTGGAAACATTCAAATGAACCCAGTTTAATGAGGTTTCCCTCCCCAAGAGTGGGAGTGGGGGAGACAAACCTACAACAAACAAATAGCCTTAGAAACTATTAAAGAAGTCATTCTAGGTACAAGGAAATTTAGTGGTGGTGGTGATGGTAGTAATAGCAGGGTGATGCTAAAAAGGGTCAAAATATAGGCCTTTTCTTTTCTTTCCTCACTTCTTTTGCACTCTCCTTCACTGGGAACTTTCTGTTAATACACATACACAAACACATAGACTACATTAAAGCTGAACAAAGAATTGTTTTTCTACATTTTCCATATTCCTATGTATTTGTATGTGTGAACAAAACAGAAATAGAAGAAGGGTGTGACTGTTAATACAGTTGGTGAAAGGGACAGGAGACTGGTATGGTCAGAAACATATCTTATCATCAACAGCGGTTTGTATTCATTGGTCAAGAAGGACATTTAGCTCTCAAATGCAGAGTACACCACACTAATATATAAGTACATTCATTGCTGTAACCAGTGACAACAATATAAAACTGACTAGTGTTTTATCAGCTCATGGGTCCCACATTCAACTCCTCTGTGAGTAGTTAAGTCACACACACACAACACTGCAATAGAGAAAAAGTTGTATGATGGATACAATTTGGGAGGTTATGAGACAGGTTTTTAGAGGGGCTAAACCAGGAACCAATATATTGCACAGGTTTACCTTCATTACCTACCATCTTGATTTGTCCACTAATAAGGAAATGGTGGAGAGGAGAGGAGGGATAGTTAGAGAAAGAAAGAGAAATGAAAATAAAGTGAAGAAGCGATACAGGGAGACAGAGAAGGTGAAAATTTGAGGACAGTCAGTAAGGAAAAAGCAAAACTAGAAGGGAAGAGAAATGTGAAAAAAGAATAAGGGAGGAAGAATAGAAAAAAGGAGAGAAAAGATAAAGAAAGAAAGGGGGGGAGGCACTCAAGGGAAAGAGACAAAAGAGAGTTTTCTATCATAACCTTGAGGTTGAACAAAGCTTTACTTGTGAAATTGGATAAATGCTAAATGTTGAAGCTAGTCAGGTGCTGTCCCCCTGTTTTTGGGCATAGTGGGCAGAGACTAAAATCACTGCCCAGTTCAAACTATCATATGGTCCGTGGGTGCCCATACTACAGTAAACTTGTTGCAACCACTCAGGGCAGTTTTCTGGTCTAAAGATAATCTCCTTCCCTATTTCAATCAGTGTCAAAGGCCATGAAAAGGGTCATGGATGATGCCTTTCTGTCTCTGACTTAATAATTAAAAAACAAACAATCAAAAGAGATAGAAATAGAGAGCCAAAAAAAGATTTCAGAATGGGATTCATGAGTGGCACCTATACATTTAAACAGTTACCAGTATATACTATGTCCACTACAGTAGAACTGACCATAACTACGAAACAACTACATGTGATATGAGACTTTCTTACATTGTTAAAACTGAATCTTTTAGTAAAAACTATTAGATCTAATTCACAACACAAAAAAACTGTTTATTATCAATATTTTTTTGTCAATCAAATGTTAGTTAGTTAGTTAGTTAATAGGTGAAGGCATGGCTGTGTAGTAAGAAGCTTGCTTCCCAACCGCATGGCACCTTGAGCAAGTGTCTTCTACTATAGCCTTAGGCCAACCAAAGCCTTATTAGTGGATTTGGTATATGGAAGCCCATCATACACACACACATATATATATATATATGAAATCGAAATTGAACCAAATTCGATGACTGGCACCCACGCCAGTGGAGCGCTAACAGCTCCGTCCAAACGGGAACACTGCCAGAGCAGCTTTCTGGCTTCCGTGCCGGTGGGCACATAAAAAGCACCATTTGAGCGTGATCGTTAACAGCGTCGCCTTACTGGCACTTGTGCCAGTGGTACATGAACAAAACATTTGAGCGAGGTCGTTGCCAGTGCTGCTGGACTGGCTCCTGTGCAGGTGGCACGTGAAAAACACTATTTTCGAGCGTGGCCGTTGCCAGTACCGCCAGACTGGCCCTCATGCAGGTCGCACATAAAAGCACCCACTACACTCTCGGAGTGGTTGGCATTAGGAAGGGCATCTAGCTGTAGAAACTCTGCTAGATCAGATTGAAGCCTGGCGCAGCCATCTGGTTTGCCAGTGCTCAGTCAAATTGTCCAACCCATGCTAGCATGGAAAGCAGACAATAAACGATGATGATGATGATATGTGTGTGTGCGCGTCTTTGTGTCTATCTCCTCACCACCGCTTGACAATTGACTGGTGTTGATATGTTTATGTTCCCATAACTTAGTGATTCAGCAAAAGTAACTGATAGAATAAGTACTCTAGGCTTAAAAAGAATAAGTTCTGAGGTCAATTTATTTGAGTGAAAAAACCCTTCATGGCAGTGCCCAGTCTATTGACTGAAATAAGTAAAAGATAAAAGAAGTACAATGTTAAAACTCTTGAGTGGACTGAATTTGTTTCATAAACAAGAGCACTCAGTGAGCACAAACCTCTGCCAAGGCAACACCAATGTCCTCTCAATAATTAGCCAAAGATGATTTTTAAAATGAGAATATCTGAAATAAACTAGACTGCTCTCACAAACGAGAATACTAAAAATGAACCTGACCACTCTCAAAAATTTAAGTAAAGTAAACAGGAAAAATAATCCAGAATCCTTGTCCAGTATCAGATCAATCCCAAAATCTAATCAGTTCGTGCCAGTCACGAGGCTAAACATCCCTGAAAGTTTCATCCAAATTCATCCAGTGGTTCTTGAGATATCTTGTCCACAGACAAACAAACAAACACAACTGAAAACAATACCTCTGCCTTCGCTAAGGCAGAGGTAATAAGTTTCCTCTCTGACCCATTATCACTTTTATGATGTCAGAGAGGAAAAAAAATAACATTACACGAACAATGAAATTTACAGTTTCCCAAAGCATAGGAAGAACTTTCAGGTGGAATGTATGTGAGTGGATTAACAGACAATCTAATGAAGGAAGTGGCACCGGCAAAATTGCCTTGATGATCATAATTATTTATATCAATGGAGAAGGAGAGTGGAAGAATTAATAAAGCGTCATCTTGTAGTGTTTGGTTACATCACTTCATATTCTGAGCTAAACTCTATCAAAGTTGATGTTATATATAACGATTCTCCCTATGTGTCATTCCATCCTGAATAACACACCCATGCAATAAAATGAGAACTAGAGAATTAATTATACTGCTCCTCTAAATTTCTGGTTAGAAAGTTCTGGTGATTAAGGGTTTCTTGCTACTGCTTGGACTGTTGGCCAGCATCTTCTATAATGGCTATGAGTTGACCAATGCCATGTGGGTGAAATTTGGTCGATGGAAGTCTGTCAGAGATATAATCAATTATTGTTGCAACGGATATTTCACAGGAAAGATAGAAACAATTTGGATTGTTCGTAGTAGTAGTAGTAATAGTTTCATCATCTTTTACCATCACTTTTTCCATGTTGGCATGGGTTGGACAGTTCAACAAGAACAGATGGCCATGCCAGGGTGTGTGTGTGTGTGTGTGCGCATGTGCATAATATCTTCTATCGTTTATTTGTTTTAGTAAGGGCTTCTTCCAGTTTCCATCAACCAGGAATTTGGTTAGCCTAAGGCTATACTAGAAGACACTTGCCCAAGGTGCCATGTAAGAGAGTCTGAACCCAGAATTATGTTTGGGAAGCAAACTTTGTACCACAAAGCTACACTTATATAAGGCTTTCAGAAAAATTTCTTGATACATTGACTTTTTGAAAAAAGATTTTCTCAAAAATTATTAATTAAAAAAATATTTATGTAATTGATAATTTTTGATTTAAGAAC
The DNA here is from genome assembly GCF_006345805.1 of Octopus sinensis. Classification (NCBI taxonomy): domain Eukaryota; kingdom Metazoa; phylum Mollusca; class Cephalopoda; order Octopoda; family Octopodidae; genus Octopus; species Octopus sinensis. The sequence continues at coordinate 54,212,930 of NC_043006.1, read as the reverse complement.
ATTTATATCTCTTTTGATTCACCAGAAGTGATAAATTAGAAGAATCAATACAAATTCTTTTATTTGTTTCAGTTATTTAATTGTGGCCATGCTGGAGTACCACCTTAAAGCGTTTTAGTCAAAGAAATCTACCCCAGGACTTATTCTTTGTAAGCTTAGTACTTATTCTTTTGGTCTCTTTTGCCAATCCGCTAACTTAGAGGGGACATAAATGCACCAACATCAGTTGTCAAGAGATAGTGGGGGGACAAACACAGACACAAAGCCACACACACGCGCACAAAAATATATATTGGGTCATCCCATAAATAATGTGTTTTTTTATAACTCCTTTTATTTTTCAAAATTAAGATAAACAAAGTTCTTTTTTAATCTAAAATATACTCTCATTCATTTCCTACAATGCTATTCCACCTATCTGGTAGATTTACAAGGCCCCTCTTCCAAAGTGCACTTGTCTGTGACAACAAATACTCCTCCAGTACTGTTCTGACCTCATCTACAGAATTCATATTTTTTCCATCCAAATGATTTTGAAAACTGCAGAATAAATGATAATCAGATGGGGCAATGTCTGGCGAATATGGTGGGTGGGGTATTGTTTCCTATCCAAATTGCTCCAGCCTTTGGAATGTCATCCTCACCTTCTGCCTTGAAACCAAAGATGGTTGTTTTTCTTGTAGCACAGGTGTCGATGAATGGTTGAATGACCAAATCCAAGCTTCTCCATAACTTCCTCAACAGTTACGAAGGGATTTTGTTTTACCAGAGTTTGCAGGATGTCCACTTCAAGCTCTACAGATCTTCCAGGACAAGGCTCATCATCTAGGCTGTAGTTTCTGGAACTACCATTGACACTGACTCCATATACTGCATTAAAATTCCTTCCACTTTCCATTGCATTGTTGCCTTTATTGAACTCATAAAGCAAAATATGCTCCTTTGTCACTTCCATTATAGCTTTGAAAAAATAACTGTACTCTTCAAAACTTGCACTAAGAATAAATACAGGGTAAAATTAATACCTGTTTTTATAGCAAGTTGATGCAGGTAGTTTATCCTGTCCTTCTCAGACATTTAGTTCATGCAATTGAAAAAACTGCATTATTTATGAGATGACCCCAATATATATATATATATATATATATATATATATATTATATATATATATATATATATATACACGACAGGCTTCTTTCAGTTTCTGTCTACCAAATCTACTCACAAGGCTTTGGTCGGCCCAACACTATAGAAGAAGAAACTTGCCCAAGGTGCCATACAGTGGGGCTGAACCTAGAACAATGTGGTTGGGAAAAGGTTTGGATTTCCACAATTTAGAGTTGCTCATTTCCAGTCATCAGCTGGTAAAATGAGCCTGGTTGTTGTTTGAATATCCATAGTCTGAATATTTTTTGAAGTATGAAATGAAAGTTTGAAAGAAACACCTATCCATAAGTTCTTTCATTAAAAATTTTGCATGTGTGCTTGTGTTTACATGTACACACTCAACTGTAAACAAACAATTGTAAAATTATGCAATTTTCTTTTTACAAACTTTCTGTACGTCCTTCTGCAACCTTCTGCATATCCAGCCACTGAGCTGGTTGTCCAAAGGGATAGGGGCAATATTACCTTACTTGGGAAATAGAAAAGGGGTTTTGATGAAAAGAATAAATAGTCACAGTTATGTTCAATAAGTTTTGTCTGACCTATGCAAATATAGAGAAGTGAATGTTAAAACGACAACAATAATGATGATGATGAATGTAATATAAGAAGAAAATATCTCATCGTTTGTTTATGACAACATTGTTTACAAAACAAACCTTGGTATGTTTACAAACAACTGTGATTACAACTTAACTCTCACTTTGTTTACAAAACAATGCTTATGTGTACAAATCAACACTATAACATGTGACATGTTATCAACAGGAAAATATATTTTTTGCAGATCAAATGATATTCATTTATTTATTCCATTTGTTACATTGGATGATGAAATAATAAATAACAGTAACCCTGGTAACAATTTTATTTTGTTCTCAGAATGTATTAATTTCTAATGTTTTGTGCACATGCAAGCAGGTGTTTTTGTGTGCACGCATGTCTTAATTATAAACGAGTACTCAAGTGAAAATGTAACAGATTTTAAAAGAGTAATAACGATCTAGATTTTTTTTTAAATGAAATATCTCACATTGACATACATATCAATTAGAGGCATCAATTAAAGCACACGTGTGTGAGAGAGAGAGGCCAGTCATAAGGTACTACATTGTAGCTCTTAATGTGTGTTAGTTATGGAAGATTAGTAAGTAATACACAACTCTCTTGAAACTTCAACTTAATAGGGAGTCTGATAGATGAAGGAACCAGTGGGTAGTAGCTTACTGAATAGGAATTAGATGTTAACCCAATGGGGTCTTGATAATTATGAAGGGTTGGAATGCTAATAGTCAATCCAACCCTGTTGAGACCAGCTAATCACTTCGCCATGGGGTCTGGTGATCATGGCACTTTTTTTTTTTATCCTGTTGTGGTAACTTCATTCAGTTCTCAAACTTTTACCACTATGTCCCACTCTGACAAATCAATAATCTTCTGCAGCTTTTTAAAAAAGGTATTCCAATAAATGCAGGCAAGACTGTGCGGTTAATATGCATGTTTTGCAATCATGTGCTTTTGAGTTCAGTTCCACTATGCAGCACCTTGGGGAAATATTTTTTATAACTCCAAGCTAACCAATGCCATGTGAGTGAATTTGGTAGACAGAAACTATGAGGAAGTTATAAGGTGGCAAGCTGGTAGAAACGTTAGCACACCGGGTGAAATGCTTAGCGGTATTATGTCTGTCTTCATGTTCTGGGTTCAAATTCTGTCATGGTCGATTTTGCCTTTCATCCTTTCGGAGTTGATAAATTAAATACCAGTTACACACTGGGGTCAATGTAATTGACTTAATCCCTTTGTCTGTCCTTGTTTGTCCCCTCTATGTTTAGCCTCTTGTGGGCAATAAAAGAAATAAGTAACTATGAGGAAGTCCTTCGTGTGAGTGTGTGTGTGCGTATGTGTACATGCACACACACGTGTGTGTATGTATGTGTGTGCCTTGTGTTACTACTCTATCACCTCTTGACAACTGGTGTTGGATTGGTTATGTTTCCATAACTTAGAAGTTCAGAAAAAGAAAACAACCAGATCTTTTCTTTAAGTGAAATATTCCTCCATTTTTGTGAGCAGTAAACATTGCTCATACATGGGTAACAGCTTTGTGAATGTTTTACATTTTATCAAATATTTTAAATAAGAAACAACTGTTTCACAACCTTCTCACAATTCTATTGTACCCTAATTCAGGACCTAATAAACCCTAAATGATGTTCTACTTGATACTGCTAAAAAAGATGGGATGGTCACACCTGGAATACCTTTGGCCTTTGACCATAAGTCTGTTTCATGAGGACTAAATACAACACTGCTATATCAGTTGTATGATAGAGTTGTTTAGACCCAGGTCAAACTGACTGAGCAATGATACTGCACACAGGTTGTCAGCAAAATGACAAAACATGATCTCCAAGTACGTCTCAATTATACAATATTTTTGTTGAGCTGAGGATCACACAACTCATTATTCTTCCTCAAAATCTCAATTCCACTATTTCAGTTCCACTACATGTACAGCACTGACTTTCCAGATATCTCTTCCTTTCCTCTCTCTATCTCTTGTCCCTTTTTCAGTTATTTCTGCCTGTTTATTTCATATAATATTTTCAGTTATGAATCATATAGAGTACAGTGTGACAATCCAGACAGTTTTTTTTGTGTGTGTGTGTCTGGAATGGTAGTTAAACCATGATGTAACAACAAACTGTACCCTTTAGTAAAACCTTTAGTATTTTTGTTTTGTTGTGTAAGATGGTCTGTTCATAACCTATTATGATGTAGTTTTCTGTAGAGCAACTGGTGGCCCAGGTAGGACTAGCATATCATGATGGATCTAATGTTTTGTTTTCACACTACTGTTGTTGGTCTTCCTTCTACTGGGTACATTTAAAAATTGTGAATGCTTTAAGTACGTGTTAGTGCAGTTTTACTTCCTTTACCATATATTATATGTTCTTGGGACACATAGTATCAGAGACATATCCTAACTCCTAGTACTATTGTCTTAGGTGTGTGTGACTGCTGAGTGTGTGGGCAGTAGTATGTGATGTTCTGCAGTGTTGCAGGTAGCAAGGAAGACAGTAGATTTAGTAAAGACTACTTTAAATCTTTTGTTGTGGAACCAAATTTCAAGGTAATTTTAGTAAGGCACAGTGTTGTGCAGTGGTATTTGAAGTAAGGTGGGGGGGGGATATGAGTTTGATTGCATCTGTATACAGGGCTGTACCTATATTTTGTGGAAAGTTCATGAAAAGAGTGGGTGAGTGTATGGATGTCTCTGGTACTTCATCAGAGAAACTGCAGGTCCTGGAAATGTTGCACTTGCACTTTACATAGACATGGTGGCCTATGTAAGTTGTTAACCACTATCCTTTTGTATTCAGATTACTCTGTTGAATGTAGTGCTTTTGTATTCCCATTGTTTTGAATTAATCATGCATCATCTCATAGCGCCAAGATTTCAATGATGTGATTGTTTATTTTTAGAATGACATTATAGGCTAGGTGTGAGAGACCAGATCTGGTTGGTTTGAACATAAAACAGGTAGAATATTTAGGCCAGAGAGGGGTTTAATGTTGAATATATTCTTGTATGATCAGATAGCAGGAAATGTAGTTGACAGATATGCCCATGTTGATAATGGTTAGACCGCTATGTGCAAATTTTTGTTCATGCAGCCATTACTATGTCAGGTTTGAGAGCAGTGATTGAGTGTAATAACCTGAATCAATGTTAGAAATGTGGAACTGTCTGTGGCAATCACTTGACTTGCCAAAAATAGCAACCAGATTTCCCTCAAATACTACCCTACAGACTTTAAAATAGTTTATCATTGGTAGAAAAATGTCAGCCCCATAACGTAATTTTACTACTCATATATATTCTGTTTCATTACCAAAGTTATAATTATTTTATAAACAACTGGATCATTAAAGCCAATGTCAGATCCCTCACTGCTGCCACCCCCGCCGCCAATGTCTGTACAGGATTAATTATTGAAAAAACATTTATTTAAACATTTTGTTGCTTTTACATTTAGTATGTATGTATAATATTTGATGCTATTCCTCCCATCCTTATGTTTCTTTGGAAAGTAAGCATCAGATGTCAGCAAAGTAAATTGCAGAAATATAGAACTTTAATAACGCTCATAATGTTATTTCTGTAAAAAAATAACTAAGTTAGAGGTTTGTTTCTTTAACGATAATATCAAAATAGCAGGAAGTTTATATTTCACTCATGATGAGAAAGCTGACATCTGATAAGAAAGATTTTCAGATACAGAATAAGAAATACCGCTTCCTAGGTGACTTCTGAAAAGATCATGATATAACAACAGTGCTAAAATGAGACAAGAATTTAGAGACATCCCCCACATTTTTGTATAACAATACATATTACCAAAATCAATGGTAGTTCAATATTTCAATAACTAATGTGATCCACTGTTAATGTCAAGAATGTTTTGTGAAAAACTTAGCATAATTTCAAATGTGATGTCCTATTAAAACTGTTCCATGCAGCTTTCTTATTTTCCCACGAACAGCATAGCACTTGAAACATCATAGTCTGCATACCAACATGAACTGTTTCCATCACCTCTTGCTAACACCATGTTCTCAATGAGCCAACGAGGGAATATCTATACATCACCTCTTGCTGTTACCATATCTTCAATGAACCCAAGAAGCAACATATATATATATACATCACTTCTTGCTAACATCATATATCTTCAATTAGTCAATGTGGGAACATTTATATAATCACTTGATCTACTTGGATCAGCAGCCAAATTTCCTCAGATCATTCTCTGCTGTCTTTAAAATAAGATGAAATGGTCAGGGTAGGAAAACTTTTGATCATAGGTCTGTTCAATCAGGGCTGACTTGGGGGCTAAGAAGCAACAAATTTAGCCAAATAGCATCTTCCATTAAACTCTTATATGTGTAATATGATTGTATATATTATATAACTGCATATCTCCAGCAGCTTTCATAATTCCCTGAGCCCAAAATCTCTCTTAAATCAGGCCTTACTGTCTTAGCATTTAAATTGGCAAGATCCAACCAAAATATTCTATCTGTTTTATGTTCAAACTGACCAGATCTGGACTCTTACACCAATGCTACAATATCATTCTAAAAATTAAGTTACCTTATCAAAATCTCAAAGCTACAAAATAATGCATGATTAATTTTAAATCATGTGAATAAATAAACATTACTTTTGAGAGAATAATGTGAATGTTGAAAGATTAAAAATAGGGCATATTGCATAACATAATCTTAGACACAATGTGTCTGAAGAGAAAAGAAAACATTCATAGGTCTGTTGGATTAGGGCTGATCAGAACAACAAGAACTATTACAATACCCTCTACTGAAAACCCCACATCTTAAATATGGCTAAGAATATCTCATTTTAGTATTGGTCAACATATTATAAAACCACCACCTGGACATTGGGTGCCTTTAACCAAATCCCATACATTTACAAGCAGCCAGGCCAGGCCACTGGTTTGAGGATACCTTCTTCCCTGTATCCATTCCAACAGTCTCAGGGACCTAGTAAAGGATCATATTATCTCTCTCTCTCACACACAGCATTAGTCATGAGGTATTTGGATCAGACATCACCTTTACAGTAAAAGTATTTCTAACTAAACTTCTCAAGCTATCAAACTCTTGCTCATTGGGTCTCTGGATTAAACCACAAGTTTCGTTACTGGTTGCTCACATACTATATACATCTGCTCAAATAAACCTGACTGAACTTAAAACAACAGCAACAACAACTATCGCTTTTACCCACGATCAAACTGTCGCTTTATTTTCCCTCTGCCTCTTGCACCCCAATAATAAAAACTCACATCACTTATCAATTTACCACACACCTGTATTTATTTACCTAGAATTCTGTAGGAGACCCAAAATGTCCAATACCTTGCCTATAATAACAGCCCCTGTACTGTACTACTACTCCTTCTCTCTACCAGTCAACAGTGCATTACTACTAACATTCAATAGTTTTCAACCCAATATTAAAACCAGACCCGCATCAGATATATTTCTTAACTAGTGCTCTCCCCCCCCCCCATTTCTTGTTATATTATAGAAAACATTTTCATAGTATGGGGGAATAGAACTGTTCCTCTCAACTAAAAACTAAATAAAACAAAACTAATACAGAACATATTTATTCTAAAACCAACCAAATGAGCATATCTTCATTTATTTAAAAAATATTTGTTTAGCATTTAAAATATACCCCATCTGTGTGTGTGTGCGTGTGTGTGTATTACTGTTCATCTCAGTTTACTTAGTTACAGGTTAACTGTAGGAATTCCCATCACACATCAAAGACCTCCTAGTAGAATTCTTATAAAGTAGGTTGTCATTAATGATATAAACCCTACTTTGATGACATTATGTAACACATTTTAGCACCATCTGATCAAAACTGTCTAGTCCATCTTGAGACATTCTAGACTTGACCATCCCATAGGGTATCGTATTTAAAATGTCCTTATTTACAACATGACTTGAAGAGATTTGGGTGTTATTTCTCCCATGTTAATTGACTATGTAGCAGATTTCTAACTGACTCGTGCACAGACAAGTATTAATTTTATGCCCATTTCTCTATTTTTGTATGGGTGAGATGGAGATTATTGTAGCAGATTGTGCAGATGCTCTTACAGTCATAAACCCTCACCATTTCAAAGCAAAGTAATATTTCTCTGTGGCCAGTCATGTACACGCAGAATATTGGAAATGAATGAAACAGCTTGTATGACAGTGACACTCATGACTTTTATGCAATGCCAAAACAAAGAAACCTGAAGACACACACACACACCACACAGAGGACTTCTTTCAATTTCCAATCTACCAAATCCACTTACAAGAATTTCTCCTAAGTGCCATACCTGTAACTATGTAGTTGGGAAATGAGCTTCTTAACTACACAGCTACGCCTACACCTTAGCAGTGTGCATGTGTTTTAAAACTTCATAAATGACGGCTGGAATTGAAGATGATGTCTAGCATTCAAAAAAGTACACTGCACTATATAAATACCATCAGCACATACATTCAATTAAGGCCTCATCTGAATTTGTTGTATACGTGTATCTGCACATACATATGTGTGATGACAGGTTTGACAGACTAATATTATCGACTATACATTTTCATCATCATATTATTTAAATGCTCTCCCAAACACAATCAGAAAAGATATCAATGAAGACAACACATGATGAAATAAAAACAATACAGATAACATGTAAGATTACACAACAGTATCACAACTAAACTCCCTCTCTTTTATAAACAACATACATAATATACCCACTATCTTCCTCAAACTAACAACACTTCTCCAGACATTAGTAGAAGCCACAACTTTAAAAACAAAAAATCACAGTAGAAACATTTCTAATAAGAGTATGACTGAAAGTTTTTGTAAAACTAATTTTGTGAATAAGGACCAGACTTTAAAAAGAAAAATACTAGGATTGATTTGGTTTGCTAAACTCTTCAAAGAAATGCCCCTACATGGCTGCAGCCCAATGAGTGAAACAAATATGATAAACAATAAATATATATATATATAATATATATATATATATATATAAATAAAATTATCTGCATTTAATATCTGTTTTCCATACTGGCATGGGTTTGATGGTTTGACAGGATCTGGTGAGCTGTATGTAAAGCTGCACTGTGCCGCAATGTCTGTTTTGACTTGGTTTCTACAGCTGGATGCCCTTCCTAACACACCAGTTTACTGAGTATACAATTGATGGATGGATATCACATGACAGTTTTAATAACAAAATCTCCTACATGTAGCAATATGACATCAATATCATCAACAATGCATTTGATTGTTGATTGAATATTTAACAACAGAAACATGACCCAGTGTTGGTTGACAGTAACAGCACATCCAAAATCAGTAAATTTTCCAACACAGCACCATAAGAGTCCATCTACTCATCCTCCATGTTTAACTTATTTTTCATATTTTTTATATTTACTTGATTCCAACATTGGACATCAGATTTGCTGGGGTATCACCTTTAAGAGTTTAGTAGAACAAATTAACCTCAGAACATATTTTCTTAAACCCGGTACATATTCTGCCAGTCTTTTGTGAAGCTGTTAAGTTTATGGGGACATAAACAAACCAACATCAGTTATCAAGTGGTAGAGGGAAGGACACACATACACACACACAATGAGCTTCCTGATGGTTTCTGTCTATCAAATTCATTCACAAGGCATTTATTGGCCTGAAGCCACAGAAGACACTTGCCAAAGATCCCATTAAGTGGGACTGAACCTAAAAACCACATGGTTGCAAAGCAAGCTTCTTAACCACACAGTCATGCCTGTGCAGTTCTAAACAGGTATACATACAACACTCCAAGAACACTACAACAACCCCATATGACAACACTGAAGAATACTAATCCTCAGTCAAGAAATACAAATAAAACCCATAATATATATATCCATAAACAGCTGCTGCATCAAAGCTTTATTAATGCCAATGTCATCAAAAACAGACTGTTACACTGCACACCATCGCAAGAAACTGCTGTTTGTCTGCTGAATTGCGTAGTATAGTGCTGAAGCATGACATATCTGTTACAGTGGACCTCTGGTTCAAGCCTAGTTGTTGTGATTGACTCTACTGGCATGTTATGGGTCTGTTTGATCAGGGTTTTACCTGCAGCTATCCAACATTCGGCCAAGAGTAAACACACATACAACAATAATAATCTAGTTGACAATGACAGTATATAACATAGCAGTGTTACTATAATCACTAGTGAGAGTGCAAACCTGTTTTTCATGTGAAAACTCCCATTAAAGTTTAAAAGAGAAACTGTGTTAAGAAGGAGTGAATAGGTAGGTTCCCACCTCATTGCAGCTAAAGTACAGCCATGTTCAACAAACAGATCACTGCTGTTTTCTCCATCTACTGGCTCTTTAGATACCACACACCCAGTTTCTTCCACCTTCACCTCTACTTTCCCCACTCAAATGGATGATGATGATGGTGGTGATAATGTGGTGGTGGTGGTGGTAGATAGATGGATTAGATGTGCTGGATGAGCAGAAGTATCACAAGAAGCACCCCAAGTGAGAAATCTAACAGCACACATGACAACCCACCTCAATAAACAGCAGGGAATGAGGGTACAATCAGTACAGCAAGGCCCAGTTAGACTACTTGGCTTAAGTCCATGAAAACTCATAAATACAAAAACCACAACCACTTCCACTGCAATGACATCAACAACAACAATAATATTTAATGTAGGACGCTTAATCTATGTACCACTACCTCAGCAAATGTTATCCCTGATGACCCAGCTTCAGTACCACACCAACCACTGCATGCTGCTTATTATAACTACTACCACTACAACTACTTCAGATCACTATCGCCACCACCACAGACCACACTACAGTCCACCATACCACTACTCTCACCACAGGCACAACAGACCACAAACCAACACCATTACACACCACCACTACTACTTCTACAAGAATCCCAACCACTGTAGCTACCACTGGCTACTATTATAACAGTTGCTCACCAGACCACCACGGAAAACTAAAAGCCACTATGATCACTACCACAGACACTACAGTTCATTCTGTAACCCAGTTCGGACTGGACTACAATCACCAGACCACCAGGCTATCACAACCACAGTCCACCACAAATATTAGCACTAAAACCTTCAATTATTACCCCTACTAACAACAACATCTAACCCCCTTAAGTTTTTTTTGGGGGGGGGTGCGAGAGGGGGGAGGCCGCTGTTATCATCAAAAGAGAATTTTGGAAAAATCTGTCCCTTCTAGAGTTCATGAAGGAGAAGGCAGGTAGTAATGGAAGTATCCTAGCTGAAAATGATTAGCTAGTTGGTTGTTGAGTATTTTTTTTTATTCCCCACCTCCATCAACATCATACCCACCACTACCATCAACCACTCTCTTCAACTCAACAACCACCCCCCTCTCATTACATTCCCATGTCCTCTCCACAGCACACACACAAAAACCATCCTCTCTCATTGCCTGCCGACTCCCCCACCCCTGCGCCTGTCCCTCATCCTAAACTACTACCACCTCTTCCCTCCGTGTGAACTGCTCAGAGCCTCATTCACAGAGAAACAACCTTCCTTCATTCAAGTATAGATGGAGGCTTAACAATGTGTGTGTGCGTATGTGAGTGAGTGAGTGAGTGTGTGTGTGTGCCTGTGTGTGAGCACACAAGGCTTGTTGATGTTAGAGAAGAAACTAACAGCATGACAATCCCTTTAGGACATAAACAAGTTGTGTTCCCATTGGAGGCTCAATAGAGGGAGGGGGAGAATTATGCACCTCACTGAAATCACTGCACTATATCACTCCCATTAATATATTAATATATATGAGAAAAAGGAAGAGAGAGAGAGAAATGAGGTGGAAAATGGTAAGAGTGACTGATTGAGAGAGCAATAGAGAGATTAAGAGGGTGACAGAGAAAAAATATGTTTTATGTAGAAAGTATAGCTCAAAGTATATTTTACACACACACTCTCTTTCTCTCCCCCCACACACATGCAACATAAAAAAGAATTTAGCAATGATGAACTAATGAGTTTTTAGTTAGCTGTTCCTAATTCAGGAATTGGTTTATAAATGCAAACATAAATGATAAATTATTAATTTGACAAGCAAGAACAAAGTAGCCACACATTTATTTCCTTCTGGAGTTCCACATGGATATGTGCATGCACATGTGTATTCTGCTTTTGAATGCTTTGAATACTTCTTCAAATTTGCAGACCCTCAAAGACTAAGGGTACCTGTACTGTGTGTGTGTGTGCACGGATGTGCATTAATGTATGTGAAAATCATAATTTTAACGTCCACTTGCATGGGTCAGATGGAATTGAAATTGGTTGAGGCAGATTTCCTACTGTTGGGTGCCCTTCTTGTTGCCAGCCCTCCTCACTTGTTTGCAAACATGGTAATGTTTTCCATAATTGAATGGACATGTTTTCACAGAGGATTGGAAAAGAATAACACCACTTGTATGACAGTGATGCTCATTTACAACTATCATTTTGTCAAAACACACACACATAATAGGGCTTTTTTTAAACTTCTACCAAAATCACTCATAAGGCTTTGGTTGGCCTGGAGATACTTGCCCAAGGCACCCCAAAGTAGGGAAGTGAACTTAACCATTCAGCCATGCCTGCATATATAGTTCACCTCACCTCTCTCTATATATATGTATGTATGTATACACACACACACAATGTGTGAATCTGAGATGGGGATATGTTGAATAAAATCATAATTAACTGATCCCCCTGTATTATCTTTTACTCAAAGCCAGGAACTTTGAGGCACCCTGTGTGTGTGTGTGTGTGTGTGTGTGTGTGTGTGTGTGTGTGTGTGTGTGTGTGTGTGTGTGTGCATGTGTGTGTTCATCCAGAACAGGAGTGGGGAACCCCCTCAAACACAAGTAAAATTTCACTTACATTTCTAAAACCACCCACTGACAAAATCTCTAAAAAAATTATACAGAAGGGAAATGGTTAAAACCAAAATATGCATTACATATCTATGAATATGTAAAATTAAAGATTCATTATTTTCTCTCCCCGAGGTTCTTAAGTACTTGCAATTTGTTTTTGGTACTAAAGTTTTCCACTCCTTCATTTTAAAACTGATTTTAGTTGAGATCATATCATCTATAGTCTGGTGAGCAATGAGGAAACTTAGTTTAGAATATTAGATGAAAATTGCTCACTCCTCAGAGAGGGTTAAAATAGATTTTCTATTTTAAAAAATGACTAATTCCATATTAGATGCAGAGGGATGGAACAAGACCACAAAGTATCTTTGTTCAATGCACCAATTTATTCAACAGTTTCCAGCTGCCAAAATTCATTCACAAGACAATTGTCAACAGAAAGCTATAATAGAAGATACTTGCTTAAGGCATCATGTAATAACTAAGCAGAAGTAAACATTTTAACCACATGATAGGGGACAGTACATGCACATTCATATGTTTGGGGTTTTTTCATAGTTTTTGAAGATGGTGCTTTTTCAGAAAACTGAGGCATGATGGGAGAAAAATCATGTCTTGTTTTCACAACAGGAAACATATCAATGACACATACTAAACATGCTAACTGCATTTCCCAAATTTTTGCAGCATATTTTACTACTATAGTTATAAAAATTGGCAGAACCCAATAACTGAGAGATAATTGCACCAATAAACAATGGAGTTAATTGAGAAATAACCTCATCTTAAGACTAATTTTCATATTTAACAGCTGTAATAGTAAAGCAGATGATGATAATTACAATAATAATTAGGGATAACAATATAAAATTGCTTAAATACTGAACCATCCCTCAATTCATTCATAAGTTAAGGTAAAATGTCAGTGCATATAAGGAGACATGCCTGCTAACATGAAGATACATGTATTCACATAGAAACTCATCCTTATAAACCATACTTATCAATCATTATGTTTCATCAAATTAGCTTCCTTGTCCAGGCCATTCAAAGTTGACATATCCAAAATGAAAGTAAACTAGTTTAGTAAAGAAATTCCTGCTGACATCAATGTCACCACCACCATTATCATCATTATCATTTGTTTGTTACCAAGGTTTCAGTGTGTTTCTTTTCATTAAAAATTTACAATGACCTGGAGAATCAAGTGTAAATTTTTGGTCTCCTAAGTCACAGGTTTCTATACTCTGTTACTCCATATTTTTTTAACCATAAATGTCCAAGTCTTCTAGCTATACTTTGTTAGTAAATAAAAACTGTATAAACACCCATTCACATTTTTGGGGGTTGCTTCTTTGATTGGTTTTTGTTGCGTTTTTTTTTTATCAAGTTGTTATTCGATATTCTTTTATCTTTTACTTGTTTCAGTCATTGGACTATTGCCATTCTGGGGCACCATTTTGAATACTTAGTCACTCAATATGACCCCAGGACTTATTTTTGAAATCTGGTAATTATTCTATTTGTCTCTTTTATGCTGAACTGCTAAGTTACAAGGATGTAAACATACCAACACCAGCTGTTGAGCAGTGAGAGATAAACATAAATATGCATGCATACACACATTTCCTGCCAAACTAACTCGCAAGGCATTGGTTGGCCTGGGGTTATAGTAGAAGATAGTTGCCCAATGTGCTATGCAATGGGACTGAACCTGAAATCATATGGTTGAAGTAAGCTTCTTAACTACACATCCATGAATGGGTAGAGTTAACAAAAGACTTAGAAGTATAAAAGTTTACTGCTTACACATCAGAAAGGCAGTATATATATATATGTATTTTAATAATTACTGGTATCTTTATATATTGTATATGTAAAGCATAATATGTTATACATGTATGTATATTCTTGTAATTGTCATTTTAGTAAATAAATAAATTGACATAATATAATGTCTAAAAGTTGATGAACCACCTATTGATCCTCTCCATTTTCTTATTGCTCTCTCTCTCTCTCTCTATATATATATATATATAATTGGCCAGACTGTCAGATGTTATACAATGCTGATCATGAAGTGCTTTGCATTGTTTTAGCTTTTGAGTGATGCCATCCTGCTGGCTAGGCAAGCAGGCCAACATTCCCCTTGATTGAAAGGCTATTCCATGCATTGCAGGGTTATCCATTTACAGTTGATTGAACTGGAGTAACACGAAGGGTTTTGCACAAGAACACAATGTGCTATTCAATTTAGGAATCGAACCTACAACCACTAGGCCATACTATCTATGCCAGATGTTTTATTAGCAGAGCACTGAATTCTACATACCGCACTTTATCTAGATTATAGGAATAGTTATTGTAATTTTAGAGGAATACTGATTGAGTGATTTATCCATTATCAGTTTAACACCACAAACTGGAACTCCGTTTATAAGCTTCCTCAGGCTCTGGGAAACATTTTACTTACTTCACGGTTTATTTCTGTTTTCTATGCTCACATGGATTGAACAGACTATCAAAGCAATAGGCAGTTCTTATTAGTAGTTACTGTCTCTTCCTGAGTGGGTCAGGACTATGTCTTATTCACACAGTCCATTTCCAGCAAGGTTTATCATAGTGGTAGCCATAGCAAGGTTGTCACATCTCCTTCAAGACAACATTATCTCTGTTCATTTGCCAAACACTTCAGAGAGTATACTGCAAGTGTTTTATTAAGACGCCAGCACTGGAGAAGCTGTCATGTCCCATGCAAGTCTAAAGAATATTCTCTTCTCTATTTTGTCTCCATTCTTTCAAGAAAAACGTTAAGGGGTGAGAAGAAGGAGACAGTGTGAGTGTGATACAAGGGAAACAAAATCATAGGAGAGGATAGTAGAGGGAGAGAACAATGGAAGAGAAACTCTGGAATTTACATGCTGCTTGTTGGTAAGGAGATTGACTAAGGGACAGAATGAGCAGCATAATTAGTTAGCAATGAAGATGGATGACTATAAAGGAAGGCAAGTGATGGACAGTAAGAGTTAGGCAATGGTAAGTGAGAGTAGTGGACTGATACATATTAACTGGAAGGACATTTTAAACACCATCTGCATACCAATTAACATCGTCTATCTTTCATGCCAAATCACTTTATCATTTTTCTCTCAATTTTGAACTCAGCTAATTTCTCTCCATGTATGCGAGATTCTATGTGTTCACAGTCAATTGTTCACTACAATATATCTCACATATGTGTCATGTACAAGAATAAAAAACAAAACCAACAGTAGAGTCTAAGAAAACCAACGATGGTCTGCACTGGTAAAAAAAAAATTTTAAAAAAAGAAAGAAAGAAAGAAAGAAAAACACCAGTTGATACAAGTTTGTGAAACAAAGTAAGTTCTGATTTTTGTGAGGTTGAGGAAGCAAGCTGACAGAAATATCAAAACCTAAACATACTTTGCATTGTCCATTCTTTATATGGAGGAAGAAAATTTCTTTTATGAAGACAACAAGGAATTCCTGGCATGAACCCAAACCACATTATATAACAGAACAGCCAGTTAGCTATGCTGCAAACACCTGCACATGATGTTAGCTATTCAAGTGCATCAAAAGCAATTAAATATACAAGTTGTAACCATGGCTGTGTATTGAAAAATATTGCTTCCCAACCACTGGTTTTGGGTTCAGTCCCACTACACACTACTTTGAGCAAGTGTCTTCTACAATATAGCCGCAGGTGTGGCTGTAGTAAGAAGCTTGCTTACCAACCACATGTTTCAAGGTTCAGTCCCACACCATGATACCTTGGGCAAGTGTCTTCTACCATAGCCATGGGCTGACCAAGGCCTTGGTAGACAGAAGCTGAAAGAAACCCGTTGTATGTGTATGTGTGTGGGTGCATTTATGTCTGTGTTTGTTTCTCCCATCACTCCTTGACAACTGGTGTTGGTATGTTTACATACCAGTAATTTAGCAGTTCAACAAAAGAGATTGATAGAATAGGTACTAGGCTTAAGAAATAAGTCGTGGTGTCAATGTGGTGCTCCAGCATGGCCACAGTCAAATGACTGAACCAAGTAAAAGAATATAGCCTCAGGCCAACCAAAGCCTTCTGAATGGATTAGGTTGACAAAAAACTGAAAGAAGATATCATGTGTGTGTGCGCATGTGAGTATATGTACCCTTGTTCAGACATCATGTAATAGTTTAAAATAGTCCTTACAAGCAAGGTTTGCTTGTTTCTATCCTTCTGTAAAAAACATGTCTAGCTATGGGAAACTGGCTTGGGGCAGGTCGGAGTGGTAACAGGAAGGGCATCCAGCTACAGAAAATCTGCCTCAACAAATTCCACCTGACCCATGCAAACATGGAAATGTGTACATCAAAACAATGGTGATGGTGATGATGATGTCTGCCTGTTCAAGACTTTTTTTTAACTATTTGTTGCATTTTAGCTTTCAGTGACAATGCATTACTGAGTCTGTGCTAACTCACTTTCAACACACCATACAAAGTCACTAAATTCATGTTGTTGCTGTTGATAAATCCGTTGTCACTTCTGTTTGACAACACCTACCTACAGTACTGGTTGCCAATCAAACACTTGGGAGCAGGCCACAGGTCTTGTAGATGAAATATGGCAATAGTCATTCTATTCTGGTACTATTCTGTACAATCTGCCACAAAGTACTAGGTCATATGGCAGATGGGGAAGAGTGGAAGTTTTTGCATTTCACATATATTTAGTTATTAACCCTTTCATTACTGTATTTATTTTGAGATGCTCTGTATTTCTTTCAATTACTTTAAATATAACAAAGAATTTAGTAAAATAATTTAGTAAAATAATTTAGTTATCATTCAGCTAATGTTAGGAACACAAATTGTGACTAAGGTTTGGTGGGAGATTTTAATTCAAAACTTATGAAAACAAGACATTTGTACTCAGACCCAGAGCCGGTTTCAGCTGGGTTGGTAACAAAGGGGTTAATTCTACTCCTTGTGAATGATAGCAAAATCATGTAGAAGTTTCACTTCTGTTTTAAAGATCATAAGTATTTCAATTTTGTGCATTATTTCAGTTTTCATAGATGCAGGCATGGCTGTTCCATTAAGAAGCTCACTATGCAACTATATGGTTTTGGGTTCAGTCCCACTGCATAGCACCTTAGGCAAGTGTCTTCTACTTTAGCCTGGGGATGACTAATGCCTAGTGAATGAATTTGGTAGATGGAAACTGTGGAACCTCATATTGTGCCTGTGTGTATATGTCTGTGTTTGTCCCACCACCACCACTTGACACCAAGTGCTGGTTTGATTTTGTCAGTACAACTTAGCAGTTCAGCAAAAGAGACAGAATAAGTATCAGACTTTAAAAAAATATAAGAACTGGGATCAATTTGTTTGATTAAACCCTTCAAGATGGTGCCCCAGCATGGCCACAGACTAAAACAAATGAAAGAGGAAAGATATAAATTAGTTGGGAGTGAAATAGTCTACTTTCAGCTGAGACAAATGCTGACACCCAGGGAAAATGTGGGTGCGATCTGAATGCCTGCAGCAAAGTGACCCAAAGATCAAGAGGTGATGTTAAATCAGATGGCATGTTAGAAGCGACTATGACCATGAAAGGATAAGATAATATTTAATTGCCAGAACGATAAAAACTAACAGTATTAACAATCAATTAACCTTGTTTGGTATGAAGAAAGCCGGTAGAAACTTAATACCATATAACCTCAATAACACACAAGCACATTAAACAAAAGTAAAAAAAAAAAAAATCAACGCTCATTAAATAATTATCTAGTTTAATTGAAGGTAATAAAATAAAGAAAAGCAGGATTTATACTTCCAGTCAATACAAGGAAAATGTTTTACAAGTATTACTATCTACTGGTATTGTCTGGTTATTAGTGTTTGTAGCACCTGAAAAAAATGTCACACATGACCTTTCAGTGAGACAAGATCCACCATGTATTTAAGCAAGCAAGCTATTCTAGGTTAAGTGATAATTTCAGGATATATGCTATGTCACAAATATACATATGTACATTAGTATATGTTGCGTCTGGGGTTATATATAGCTATAACTAAATACCACAAGGTATTTTTGTTACAAAAGTAGGTCACATAAAACACGGAGTTACATTGAAAGAAGAAGAATGAAAAAAGAAAATTAGAAATGGCATGCACAGTATACAACTATGGGACTAAGTCCCAAAGGGGCTAACTGCAACTTAGGGCCAATGGAGGAACCCAGCAGAACCATGTAAGATACCTTGATTGTTTCTGAACTACAGTGTTTAAGTACCCTTTCTCACGTAATATTCATAAACCTACAGGTAGATGCTGAGAATAAACCTGAGCTCTTAAGCACCTTTCTACAAATTTACTGGAGAATAGCACTTCCCTCTCTAAACGGAACTTGAAAATAATTGATTAGAAATTACTTGTTTCAGTCACATCTACAGCACTTCTTTTGCTATACCTACCAAACAGAGGAAAACTGCTGCTCTTCCAGGCCACAAAGTGACAAGGCCATCCCAACAATTGGCTTCCCTTGTTTTTAAATACATATATTTTATATTTCAAAAAAAAAAAAAAAAAAATCTTTTTGAAGTGTTAATAATGACTGGAGACTTTAGAGTATTAGTACAAATTAATGACTTTTAACAAATGTGTGTGTGAATCAAAAGTGACTAATAGACTAACGACTAATAACTGTGTCCCAAACCTCAACAAATAAGAGATTATCACATGATGGTACAAGCTTGTATGTGAAGACAATAAGTCTATCAGGAGACAATGAAAGGTGTCTGCAGTTGTGAAAAGGAATACCAGAAATGTCCATCTGGTAGGCAATTGAAAAGTCACTGATATGCTATTAGTAAACAGACAATAGTAATTTGAAGTGGGACCAACTGCACAGAAGCCTAACTGGTAATGTCAGCAGACTATCATAAGATGCTGATAGTTGGTTGTTATTGTTTAGTTTTGTTTTCAGAACCTGAATACAGATCAGATGCATTCCATACACAACTGGCACGAGAACACACACATTGGTATGTGTGTATGCATAACCACTCACACAAACAGATCCACTATACATACAATAAGCATGGCCACTGATACGCATGGTAAACAAACATTGAAAACACAACACAGTCACAGGCTCAAGACTCAAACACACACACACACACATTGTCAGTCACACACACAGAGTCTCGCTCACCAATCCAAGTCTAATTTCACAGTTTGCTGCTCAAAAATGTAATTAAACAATTTCACTGCTGTACTTTATTGGAATATCCTGGTCCAACACACCCATAGCAATATGGTAAAATAGACAGTGATGGAGGTGGTGGTGTTGGATGAAGTGGTGGCTGTGTAACTAGTAGTGTGTACTGCAGGAGCTGTGAAGATGGGTGGAGGCTGCAGTGATGGCTACATTTAATAGTTTAATATAATAGTAGTGTGATCTTACTATTGGCATAGCTGATAATGGAAAACAATAGTAAAATTTGAGAGGAAAAAGAATATTAGACTTATACTGACTCCATTTTATTTTATCTTATTGACACCTCCCAACCCCACCCCACCCACCAAAGAATAAACAGTAAAGTTGACCATGGTGAGATTTGAAACCAAAACACAAATACCTGGGGGAAATGCCACAAATAATTTTGTTCTGGTACTCTAGTAATTATGCTAATCCATTGCTCTAATAATATAATAACGATCTCTTGTATTCAGTATAAAGGACAAAAGAGAAAAAATAAACAATTGAATTTATACAAAATTAAGCATGAGACACCGACATGGAAAAATAACACTACAAAAAAAAAAGTATGAAATTCGATGTTCCAACAGGTGGACAGCCACTGGCCATTTGAAGAATACCACAGATCCAAGATTATCTTGACATGCAAAGACAAGTGTCTTCTTTCAGTTTTATTCTCCAGCAGATGGACCTACTGACCAGTAAAATATGTTAACTTCTACAAGAAGCAAAAGAGCAGATTATACAATCTGATCAGATGAAAATTGAGGCAAGGCACAACAGTCAGGCAGTAACAAATAACAGAGGTGATGCATGCCTCTGGCACCTCTAACTGACCTTTCAGAGATAGCTTTCCTTGAACATTTGTGTATAACTGACCACCCAGCTCATCCAAGTTTCTATTCATCTAGCAGTCAGGCCTCAACTACACCCCAAGAACTTTTAAAAGACTTGTACATGAGAAATGAAGACTAAGATTGAAATGAAAATAGAGAAAATGGTTGGGTGATAAAGCAGTTGTATCATGAAGTGAAGTGATGGCATTCAGAGAAGCATAAACCATTGTAGGAGGGAAACAAAAAGAGGATACAGTTTAACAGTGAACCAGTGGTACAACTTTAAATTTGCAAAAAGAGTAGAGACTCTTTTGTGTGGCGATGAGGGTGAGTTTGCTATAAGGAAAAATAATTGACGTTTACTTTTTTATGACTTTGTAGAGCAGCATTCATGGCCCTTTCCAGGGCCTCTAAGATTACTAGCAAGAACTGATCCTCAAACTACAGATTGGCCCAAATACTTGCTGCAGAGGGGGCTCTAAAGTAAGAACAGCCTCTTGAGTGGTTTCTATTATGGCTTCTATCTAAAACATTTCACTGACAAGTCTTTGGTTTAATAGCTTTGTTATTTGAAATAAATTTATTTATCAAGATAGCATGTCAGCTCTCCATGATAAAGTAGATCTGGACTTTTTAGCTTTTAAGGCAGAAACTATATATTCATTCTCGGTATGGCCTAAGTTTGTGATCTTAGGATGTACCATAAAACATGTAGAGTAACTATCAACTTCAACATCATTTATAATTTCTAAGAAGTTGTGGAGAGGCAAGGATGTAAAGGCCATAGGTATGTGGGTGGCAGACTTTATCTGTTGCTCAGTTTAATATTACCAACTGATTCTTGGGTGACCTTAGCCATGTCCCATTCTATTGCAGACATTTGATTGAGATGGCCAGTCTGAAGACAACTCAATCCTACTACACAAAAGGTAGATAAAGAACTTTCTCGCAACATATAGACTCATGGGGATAGTTTCCCAGTTTCTGTGGAGCACATATTCTCTCCCTGGTCCATCGCAGAATTACTCATTTTTGCCAGCTGATTGGACTGAAGCAATGAGAAATGAAGTGTTTTGCTGAAGAACACAATACATTGCCCAATACAGGAATCAAAACCACAATCTTACGATCAGGAATCCAACGCCGTAACCACTAGGCCACACATCTCCACAATCTTACTAGTAATACAGGATCAGAAACGGCGTTTATAGGCACTTTCCTGATCCTTATTGCTCAACCTCTTCTTCAAGAACAGGTTTCATCAAGAAGATAAAGCCACTGGTACTAAACTCTTTCAATCATAGAAGAAAAAAAAGCCAACATCATCTACAGTAGGAATTGAACTCACAACTTAGATTGATGGAATTCCTCTAACTCTATTATTCCATCATCCCTTACCATTCCCCTTGTCTACACAACAATGTCAGAGAGACAAAAGATAAGAACTTGGTGATGAATATAGTGAAGTTACAAATTTAGCAGTTTTTCCCATTCAACTTTTTTTTAGTTTTCATTTTTTTTTTTTCACCAATTTTCTCTGAGAATGTTTCCAAATAAGCAACTCTTATAAAGTCTGTATGTAATATCAGAGTTAGAAACATAGTTTAATAATAATAACAACAACTTTCCAGTTCTTCCAGCAGTAGTACACACTGTCTCTCCTCTCCCTCCTTGCCTGCCACCATCACTTGACAGCCACTCCATTCACAACCTTGTCCATCATTCAGATTCCCACCAGCAGTGTGAGAAAAGCATATGGAATGCCTGTCTAGCCAAGTAAACCAACCAACCTACCGACCTACCAACCACCACAAACCACCACCATTCTTTCTGTCTCCACCCCATTCCATTTCTGGAGGGTGGGAACTGGCTGAGGGAAGGTTGATGTAAGGTGGGGGTGGATCATGGAGAGAAAGCAAAAAGATGTGGGATAAAGTTAATTTAGGTCTCCTGCCCCCACCCCTACTCCCTCTCTTTCTTACCTACCAATGTAAGTAGGTTCTTGAGTTGTACTCTAAGCCCTAGGAAACCAATAAATAAATAAAATAAAGGTCCATGTTAATACAGATATCAAATCCGTCTCACCCCGGATTCAGGACAGGTTTCTTACCATAGCAGCTTAATGGATATAACAGAATTTTCCCCACCACCTCATTCAATCGAGAGAGAGAGAGAGAGAGAGAGAGAGAGAGAGAGAGAGAGACAGACAGACAGACAGACAGACAGACAGAGAGAGATAATAAATAGAAAGACAGAAGGAATCAGAGAGGAAAAATGGGAACTACATCACTGTTGACTCTTTATCACACACAGACACACTTGCTACAACAGTTCTTGGATAAAACCACTTTCTGATTTCTGTGAATAAAAGTTGCCTAATTATCAACAAACAAGATAGTGGATAGGACAAATTAGCGTTATCATATTTAGGGTAATGAACATAAAAAGTATCATTAAAAATATTTGTATGCTGAGAAAAATGAAACACAATCAGTAATCGTTTTGGTATGTACTGGAATCAACACTAGGCATGTTTCAATCTTATTACACCTCTTCATCAAAGAATTAAATTTCACTCTACTTGTTTAGGTGGTGATAAAACAATCACTAAGTAAATATTACAATATTATACTTATGTACGTTTTTTTTTTAAATTAACATAGTTAAAACAAAGAAATCACAGAAATAATCAGAGACACTATCAGTATCATGTTTCAAACATATCATCACTTTAATAAAATCCTGATTTTGTGTGCATGTATACATATGTACGTATGTTTACATGGATGTGACTGGGTGTGTGTACATATATCTCTATCATCATCATTTAACGTCTGTTTTCCATGCTGGCATGGGTTAGATGGTTTGACAAGAGCTGGTAAGCCAGAGCTGCACCAGGCTCCAGTGTCTGCATTGGTTTGGTTTCTATGGCTGGATGCCCTTCCTAACACCAACCATTTTACAGAGTGTACTGGTTGCCCTTTTATGTCACTGGCATGGGGCCTTTTTGCATGTCACCAGCATGGGGGTGCATTATGTGTCACTGGCACAGGTGCTTTTTTACATGTTACACACACACACACACACATATGTATATATAAACCTGAGTGTGTATGCATGCTGCATGCATGGTTTCAGGGTTAGTCCCACTAATACCTTAGGCAAGTGTCATCTACTAAGTGTCAAGGCCTCATGAGTCAAGTTAGTAGACAGAAAGTGTGTGTGTACCTGTAACTGTTTCCTGGTCCTGATGCCATATGATAGTTGTAAACGAGCATCACTGTCATACAAGCAGTCTCCTTTGCATCCAACCTTCCATGAAAACACATCTGGCAATGAGGAAATATTACCTTACTTGGAAACAGGTGAGGGTAGTCGAGACAGAAGGATACCTGTTGCAGAAAAA